>NC_134495.1:16168042-16410937 GCF_040206685.1 Ascaphus truei | reverse complement strand
TGTCTGCAGCCGTACTGGAGGTGCTTCATTATTGTCTTGTTATAAATATTCCCATATATATGTCACTTTGTTTAATCCTTGTTTGTAGTTTGGGTCTGTAACCCAGCCTTTCCCCCATTATCTCTTAGTGCTGTTATAAATGGTTGAGGTTAGTCAGCCCTTCTATACAAGGGCCGCGCGCGCACGGCAGTGAATGTGCATCCGGCCAACAGCGGGGAAGACGGGAATAGAATGATTTCGCTCCTGCTACCACAGCTGAAATGTGTGTGTGTGCGTGCGTGTGTGCGTGCGTGTGTGTGTGCTGTGCGTGCGTGCGTGTGTGTGTGTGTGTGTGTGTGTGTGTGTGTGTGTGTGTGTCTGCACAATGTTAATAAATATTTTATTTTTACAATGAGTTTTTTTTTTTTAAATAAATAATAAATTTAACATACACACATATAACATATACACACACATACAGTACCTCACTCGCGCACAGTATACACACAAAACGTGTGCGCACATGCACGCGCCTTCTCACAGGCATGCGCGCATGGCCGCACACATCACTCTACTCTTTCCTAGATCTGTCTCAGCATCTCCCCTCCTGAAATCCCTCTCCTGGCTTCCGATCAAATCCCGCATCTCACACTCCATTCTTCTCCTCACTTTTAAAGCTTTACCACTCTTCTGCCCCTCCTTACATCTCAGCCCTAATTTTTCGTTATGCACCATCCAGACTCTTGCGTTCTTCTCAAGGATGTCTTCTTTCTACCCCCTTTGTATCTAAAGCCCTCTCCCGCCTTAAACCTTTTCACTGACTGCCCCACAACTCTGGAATGCCCTTCCCCTCAGTACCCCGACTAGCACCCTCTCTATCCACCTTTAAGACCCAACTTAAGACACACTTGCTTAAACAAGCATATGAATAGCACTGTGGATATTCTGAACACATGATACATAAAGCTTGGCCCCCTGCAGACGCACTTACCAGAAATCCCTCCTACTGTCTCTGTACGTTCTCCCTATCTACCAATTAGACTGTAAGCTCCTCGGGGCAGGGACTCCTCTTCCTTAATGTTACTTTTATGTCTAAAGCACTTATTCCCATGATCTGTTATTTATATTATCTGTTATTTATTTGATTACCACGTGTATTACTGCTGTGAAGCGCTATGTACATTAATGGCGCTATATAAATAAAGACATACAATACAATACACAGTATATAACAGCCCTTGGCATACAGTGCTTCCACTGCAGCCAGGGATTCTGGGAAATGACATGCAAATGAGCACACCGTGTCACCTTTTACTTCATGTACAGTGATTTTATGAAATTATTAGGAATGGTGTCTAAATACTGACCGGGAGGGGTCTTTTCCCTACCACATTTCCTTGTGAAATCTGCAATATTTACTGTAGTGTGTGTGTGTGTGTGTGTGTGTGTGTGTATATATGTATATATATATATATATATATATATATATATATATATATATATATAATATATATATATATATATATATATATATGTATATATATGTATGTGTGTGTGTGTGTGTGTGTGTGTGTATGTATAATATGTGTATATTTATCATCATCGATAGCCCTTGTTGACCCACTGCTGATGAAACCTCCCCAAAGATCTTCCAGGTACTGCAGTTGCTGCCGTCTTCTCCACCCTCACTGTAACAATGTTCTGATTTCATCCTATTTTGTCTAAGTTGGATTACTATGCAGAGAATCCTGAACCAGGAGCAACAGTCTTGCATTGAATTAATTTTTATTAGAGGTGTGCAGCAGTTTCCTTATTACACTGATTTCCATCCGCCCATCTTCATTTTGGTTGTCGTCTTGGTCTTTTAATTCCTCTTGTACTGAAACTTCTTTCAGTTGTCTGAAGCCTATTATTAGAATTGTTTTTGGTTCCAAGTGTCACATCCATACGGTGAGCACGGGCAGGATACACTGGTCGAAAACTTTCATCTTCAGGCACAGTGGAAGGTTCCCTTGAAAGATTGTTTTTGTCTTCCAAATGCTCCATCCCATCCTCATTCTCCTATTGATTTAATTCAAAAGGTTTTCCATCCTTTGTTATTTGCCAGCCCTTGTGAACCCTGGTAGCTCTGGAGGAAGTAAGTATCTTCGGAAGCAGAGGCTCCCCAGAGCTGAAATGAATGGGGTTTCAGCTCTGGAGAAACCCTGCTTCAATCCTATGGTAAAAAAAAGAGAATTTCCCCCCAAATCGCCCACTTGAATTGTCTCTCAGGCTGCGTTTATAGTAGTGTGTGTGGTATATTGGTGCATCACCTCACAGACTCCAATAATGTAATCTCCAATAAACAAATCCAATGTCCAGGAACAATATATGTGGAAGTGACTCAAATTGACCTCTCAGGGTGATAACAGGACTTGTTGGTGCCCACACGGCTACCCAAACCACGTCTCCAATAGGCATAAGCTCACCCCTGGGGTAATGACACAGAACAGTCCAGCAATGGAGGCAAAAAACGATGGGCTATGCCCTTTACCTTCCTTAAGTGGTATCACAGGTGAGAGGATTCTCCGGCGTGCAGCCCTCAGAAGGTAGATCCAGAACAGCAAAGAAGAAGAGGGGCACAGCTCACAACAAAAGCGTCAGCAAACGCAAGTATTAAGGGCAACTCCAACAAGGGTAAAAATATACATAAGGCTTTAATGGTCAGTACAAAAACAGGACCACGCACCAACGCGTTTCGTCCTATTTTTGTACTGACCATTAAAGCCTTATGTATATTTTTACCCTTGTTTGGAGTTGCCCTTAATACTTGCGTTTGCTGACGCTTTTGTTGTGAGCTGTGCCCCTCTTCTTCTTTGCTGTTCTGCGTTTATAGTAGGCGTGCGCGACGGAGCCCGAGCAATGTGTGCACTTTAGATGGAGGCGTGAAGTACAAAATAAATTGTCTTTCAAAAATCGCTCTTCATGGCGCCCACGCGCACTATGGCCGGCCTGATAGAGCTGCTGCACTTTGTTCGCGCAGCATGCAAAATAAAAAAGGGTGCTCACTACTGGACCTCCTCTGCAGCCGCTCTGCCACTGGACCCTCCACTGCAGCTGCCCTGCCGCTGGACCCTCTGCTGCAGCTGCCCTGCCGCTGACCCTCGCTGCAGCCGCACTGCTGCTGGACCCTCTGCTGCAGCCGCACTGCCGCTTGACGCTCTGCTGCAGCCGCTCCGCCGCTGGACCCTCTGTTGCAGCGGCTCCGCCGGCTGGACCCTCCGCTGCTGCTGCTGCTGCCGCTCCGCCGCTGAACCCTCCGCTGCTGCCACTCTCCCACGGGATCCTCGCTGCAGCCGCTCCGCCGCTGGACTCTCCATTGCTGCTGCTCCTCCGCTGCTGCCCGGTCGCTATGGGAAATTAATTAAGGGTTAATTTAGCGGTAAGGATTAGGGGTTTAAGGTAAAGGGTTAGGTTTTTAGGGGAAAGGAATAGAGTAGGGGGTAAAGGTGGTAGCGGTGGTATTGGGGGTTAAGATGAGAGTTTTTTGGGGTACGATTAAGGATTTACCTTGGTGCTGAAGCAGCTAAAGTCCCTGCGGCGAGGTGAGTAGCGGCTAAATGCGGTGGAGATTTGGTCGCAGAAAAACAGTCGCAACCAAATGTCCAAGACTGAGATGCGTTGCAATGCGACACAGGCCTGTCTGGCAGCGAAGGGGTGAAAGTAACATTTTAGTGGTTAGACCCAAATTGCAATGTTGTACAAGGCACAGTGCGTGTGAGCCGTGGCGATGATCAGCTTAATCAACGACAGGAAGTGCTTAGAATCTCAATTTTGATACCTGAGACTCAAAGGGGAGGATACATGAAGACATTGGCGTTATCTCTGTTTAACTGCAATTTTATTTTCCGTCCTATTCACTGAAGCCATCTCGCAAGCATTAGGCTGAGATTATACTCGCCGCACGCATGCACGTGCCGGGCGATTTCTACTCGCGCGAATGTGAGTTCAACTTTTGGGGCGATTTCAGGTGATGGGAGGCGTGGCCGTGGCAACACATGAGCTGTTCGCCCTCATTGGCTGAACCGCTTCACGTGACGCGGCCGTCGCTTGGAAAGACAAAATATTTTGTCTTTCCAAAACGCAGTCGCGCCTCATCGTGAGCGTGCTCGTGCCGCACTATGGGCGGCCTCATAGGATTGAGGCATGTTGTACGCGATGAGCCGTCACGAAAACTAAAATCACGACCGTAGAGAAGCGATAGGTCCTCGTTATTTTTAACGTATGAGCATGCAAAATGAGGAATTAAGGACTAATTGCTTGTTCACATGCTGTTCAATAAACTCGGATACATGATCCCTAACTATAATTATATTTATTAGGCTGTCACAGGTAAACTGCAGGAAACCTCTCTTCCATTTAAAAGGCTTTTTATGATGTTCAAAAATAGCCCTGCGCATGTACAGTGCTGTCATTATTTCAAAGTAGGCGCACTACTGTTAAGTTAATGGAGAATTCTCACCGTTGATTGATAGTGTCCCAATTTTTATTTTCAGTGCCACTTAGTTCTTTCTGCTACGCCATAAACGCACGTCCTAGCAATCTCTCACGGACATTGGGGAAGGTAGCATCCTTCTGTTTCAGAATTATTTGGTATCCTGAAGTAATTTATGAAGCTTATATACTTTAAACCTTTCACAGGTTGGAGGGACCAGGAGAAACATTATTGTTCCTTATTCTAGGGTTGTTAGGAAGTCCATCCCTCCTGCCTCCCCCGCCCCCCCAAATGTTTTTCATTTGACAATGGGGAGTCAAATATTCATAACGTTTTGTTATATTTATTTATAAATTCTCCTTGGAGGTTATGTAGGACCCCACTGAGCAGCATAAAAAAACATAATTACATATATTACCTCAAGTATACAAACAACTGAACCCCGTTATAACGCGGTGCTTGGGGTCCACATAATGCGATCACGTTATAACGGGGATCGCGGGAAAAAATGGCCACTGCGATCAGTGGTTCTGCGGATGCCAGAGGGGGAGAGCAGGGATAACTCTCCCAGCTGTCCCAGAGTGGCCAGGGAAGATGCGCCTGAAGGGGGGGGGGGGGGGGGGGGCAGTGAGTTGGCCAACTTACCTCCACGGACCTGCTGGTGGCTGCTGGCACAGTGAAGAAAGCGCTCCTTCCCCCGGGTGATTGGACCCACCAAGGTGCTATGAGAGCTCGGTGGAGCCTCCCCAGGCAGGCGGATCTGCACCAGAGGGCGGGGTGTGTTTGTGTGTAACAAAAACCTATTTAGACGTAAGAAGTGTCCTAGCTGTGCAGGGGCTTGTGTTCTGCCTATAACAAGCCGACCTATACACCGAGCCGGGGTCCTGAGTGAGGGGCATGTGCGTGTGTTTGGAGACCATGCCTTCCCTCGCACATCTCCCATCAGATCAGCTTTCAGTGACTCTGGTTTCTCTTGGCTCCTGGTCCTGTCTGGCCAGTGAGACAGGCTGAGTGCTGAGCCATGAATTGACTGGTGTGTATTAGGCTCCGCTAGGAGGGCGCAGTAAAATGTTACTGGGACTTATACAAAGCAGCCCCAGCCAGCCCTGTCCTGCCACAGGGGAAATATTCTTATGGGGAATACATGGAGAGGTGTTCGTTTGTCCGTTAGCAATAAAGCTTTGGGGGGAGGAAATAATTGCCTTGTTCTATGTTTTTGGGATTGTTACATAAACTGCAAACCCATTCCCAGTGCCAGTATTTAACTTTATAAACAAATCTGAGTTAGAGCAAACTACAGTATGCTGGAGGGAATATTCTGCACGCCACGTCACAAGAAGTAAATGTACTAATTGTGTCACTTGCAGCCCCCTTCATGTGATTATTATTTGCAACATGCATGACTCTTAGGAGCTGGTGTAAAGCCAGCATCTTGTGCTACCCCCACCTGCTGGGTTCTGGTGCACCCAAGTCTTCACTATGCATTGCTCTGTCTTCTATAGACACCCAGATTTATGTGAACAAAAAAACTTATCCTACTGCCTGGCAGGTTACTAAATCCATTTATACTGAAGGACTATTTCTTATAAATAAAAAAAAAATTGCAGTATTGTTTGATTTTATATATATATATATATATATATATATATATATATATATATATATATATATATATATATATATATATATATATATATATATATATACATACAGTGGTCGACAAATCACCAAAAAATCTACTTGTCGAACAAAAAAATCTACTCGCCACCTAGTACCACACGTGTGTGCTGCTTGGGCCAATAGGAGCTCGCCACGATGTTAAATCCACTCGCTCGGGGCGTGCAAATGTATAGGTTTGTCGAACACTGTATATGTATATATATATATATATATAATCTGTCATACATGTTTAAATGGAAGTATTCTATGCTTTGCATATTTTGAAAGTAAATCTGAAATTGCACAATTTCCCCATATCCTTCTACACAATGATTTATAGGCCTCTCTGGCAGTGAAAGGGTCAATCCGTTTCAATTAGAGACTCTGCTTAGACAAGCCGCTTGGAAACGGTGGGGAGTTGAAAATATTTTATAGAAAATGACATATTATCCTGTTCTCATTTAATTACCGACTCACAAATATTTCCAGTAACAGTACCCGCATATGTCCATAGAGTTTAACCTTTTATTAAAGTCTAACTTCTTCTGTAATAACATATAATAATCGAGAGCAAGGTAAGCAGAAAACCCAGTGCAACATCAAGCATACAAATGGAAGGAACATTGTGAGGATGATTACATCTCGTGTGAAGTTTTCAGCACCTTGGATAGGGCAAATGTTCAGCATGCTGCTAGTATGAGATGTGATCTCGGCACAGTTTCCAGTGGGCAGGGGCTTATGTCTGGATAGTTCCCGTTTCATTGGCTCTCCATGTCCGTCCTTTTGGCAATTTTAGCAATGAGGCCTTTGAGATAACAGCTTTGTGGCATAATCACAGACCTGTGTCCCATTTTATGGTGTCATTTACAATGTGGTGTTTACACCGCTAATATAGCTCTTATTACATCTATAAGAACCTCTTAGCTTGGAACCTTAGCTGTGTAATGCGGCAGGCATACGCGTATGGCACTGTGTGCTCCTTTGCATGTCATTTAACAGAATCCCTGGCGGCAGTGGAAGCGCTGTATGCCAAGAGATAATGGGGAAATACAGGGTTGCAGACCTGTTTGAGACGTGATATTTTTAGTTGATATATACAGTAAGAATGGAACAGACAGAGATCATTGTGTTTATACTGTACAGCACAAATTATACTGGCAGCTTTATATAACGATAACCTAATTCGCTCTGCCTTCCCCCTGCCCCCTCCCCCATTACCTTCTCTTCTCTCCATATTATGTAGGCAATGGATTTAGAGGTCCCAGTGCTGGCGAGGAATATACTTGGAAACACTGCAATTATAAAACACGAAGATACCGGTCTAATCTTTTCCAACCCTCAGGTAACATATAGATTAAATCCGTCTTTTTCACTGTTTCCTCCTAGTGTGTTAAAAAAAAAAAAAAAAATCATGATGTTGCAAGACTAATATCTTAACCCTATTACTGCTATCAAAACCATCTGGTGACGGCAACCAGGAGTCAAAGAGGATGCTGGTGAATATATATACTTTCTTATGATGACAAGATATTTCTTTATAACTACACTGCAGGAGCATTTATGTAAGCCACCGCTGCGGTGGATGCTGCCGATCATATTCCTGGGACTTGGCGGGCCTTTGTATTAAAGTAGAGGAAAATATGTGCAGGCGCATGGCTCTGTATGTTTATTTTTGGTGCAGATCTGCGGCGTATATAAAAACCGTTTCTTACATCTGGTTCAGAATGTTAGACTTACAACTCTTCAGATATGGGGGATTTTTTTTGGGGGGGGGGAGAATAAAAGGCAAAAAGAATGATGTAGAGACGCAGCATCTGATATCTCATTATAATATGTGCACCATGTAACTACCCACCCCACCCTCCCCAACTCTTCCTACTGACTCTCCCTAAGGTGCAAGCTGGGGCAGAGATGCAGAATGTGATACTTCTCATTATAATCTGTGCACCATGTAACTCCCCCAACTCCTCCTACTGACTCTCCCCAAGGTGCAAGCTGGGGAAGTGACGCAGAATGTGATAAATCTCATTATAATCTGTGAACCATGTAACTCCTCCCCAACTCCTCCTACTGACTCTCCCCAAGGTGCAAGCTGGGGCAGAGACGCAGAATGTGATACATCTCATTATAATCTGTGCACCATGTAACTCCCCCCAACTCTTCCTACTGACTCTCCCTAAGATGCAAGCTGGGGCAGAGACGCAGAATGTGATACATCTCATTATAATCTGTGCACCATGTAACCCCCCCAACTCCTCCTACTGACTCTCCCCAAGGTGCAAGCAGGGGCAGAGACGCAGAATGTGATACATCTCATTATAATCTGTGCACCATGTAACTCCCCCCAACTCCTCCTACTGACTCTCCCCAAGGTGCAAGCTAGAACAGACGGGGCAAAATTGGAGCAAAATGTCTTGATGCATAGGTGTAGGGTAAAAATGCCCCAGTTTGCACCAAACTTGCCTTGATACATAGACCTTTTAGCATGGAACACAGCCTCTAGGTAGGAAATATAAAACATAATATTAATAAAAGTTAAGCAACCAGTAGATGTTTTTTGTCCCAGGGTTATCTAGTGATGTGAGGCAGGAATTGATCCCATGCCCATGTGTATTTAAGTCGAAAACATTAACCAAGACACAATGCTCGCCCTTCTTGGCCTAAGTCTGGATTCCCACGTTGTGCCACATTGATTTATAGCATCAAAGCAGACTCGGGATACCAGCTCTTTATCTCAAGCCACAGTATATAACAGAGTTCTGTTGTTATGGATGCAAGCTCCCCTCTGAGGAAGTGACAGTCACGAAACGCGTCCTGGGTCACCGAGTCTCCTCCGCCAGGACTTTATGCTTGTTTATACGTTTTGAAGGATGGAATAAATCTCACTCTTTTTTAAAAAGCAGTGCCACATGGTTCAAGTTGTAATTGTGTGCAGTGGGTTGCTTGTACCTCTGGCAGAAAATGGCACAGACTGGCTTAGAGTGTAATTAAATACGGTGAAGTCAACAGTGATTTTCAGCCGAAAACCGTCCCAACAGCCATTTCGGGGTGTATAGAATGACCTCTTTTTAGTCTAATTGCTGATTTAGAATCTGGAAACCCATTCATTTTCAAGAGCATGTGAACGGCTTGGGGAGCTGGTTACTGGGTAACCAAAGTTTCACACAAGAGAGCTACTTGTGATGCAAGTGTATCACAAACTAGAAGCCACATTGATCCCAAATCACATGGCCCTTCTAGCCAAGATTCAGCGCATGGTGGACAACCAATAGCTGTCCAGTGGGCATAGCTTTAAAACTCAGAGGGCATGATAACAAGGCCGGACAGTGAGTGACATGGAGTCGATAAGATACTTCATTTCAATGTACCCATTTTAACTTTCTCGCTGCCTTTTACCGAGCTGTTCTTCATTACTACAGCGATGTTTTCCTTTCATTTTAATGCTCAAGAATTATGGAGCCAACCGCTTGTAAACGTGTATGCTTTTAACCAAATGATTCTTGTTTACAGAAGTAATGAGAACGAGGCAGGTGTGATTAATCAATGCAAAGCCCTAGAGTAGGGATGGCCAATTACAGTCCTCAAGGGCCACCAACAGGTCGGGGTTTGAGGATATCCCTGCTTCAGCACAGGTGGCTCAGTCAATGACTGAGCCACCTGTACTGAAGCAGGGATATCCTGAAAACCTGACCTGTTGGTGGCCCTTGAGGACTGGAGTTGGCCATCCCTGCTCTAGATCAAGCAAACCTGCCCCTTGTCCCTCAAGCACTTAATAAAGTGACATTGGCTCTTGCCATTTAATTTTTTTAATAAATGCAGCCGTTCCTCGCCTTTCAGGATAAGTAATTATGTAAGCTGCCGATCGGCAAAGATGACGCTTCACAGGGCACCCACTATGGCTGCCTCCTTCCCAAGAGGAAGTGCTGCAGCCTCCTCAATGGTTGCTATCGGAGGCTTAATACATTAAAACTCATTTTAAAAGGGCGCAATGATTGGGGCAGTAAGTATGATCTAATACTACACTGATTTATTTAAATAAATTAAAAAAACAAAAAGAACACAGGATTCTGAAGGTATTGCTGCTTTAAGGCTTGTTTTCTGTATTTTTAATAATTGTTATAAAACAATGAAATAAAAAATAGAATCTGGAACGTGTCTAGAAGGGGTTCACTTTCCCCCTCCCTCCTCCCCTTACACCCCCCCCCCCCCCCCGCCCCAATAAACATTTTTTAATGGAATACAATTTTTAACCCTTTTACTGCCAGAGTGGCTTTGCCCTGTGGCAGCGAAAGAGTTAACTTCAGCCACCTGGAAGCTCCAGCCCAGGAAAGAGGTGGGTTAGCCCGGAGAAGAATGTGTGCGGGTTCCGGCAGCAGAGAGGCAGTGTATGCCGTATTGATCGAATGTACTTGCCAACGGTAAACTTCCAAATTAAATATAAAAATTGCTCTTCGAGGCTGGTGAGGGGGGGGGGGGGGATGGAGGTTAGGATGTTACATAACCACAAGAAATACATTTCAGAGGAGAATTCCACTATTTCTAGTGGGAAATTACACTTATTAGATTAATTATGTTGCCTGATTTTATGATACTTTGGCTTTTACGCGTCATGTAAGATTTTGGCAACTGCTTGAATTGTTTTTTTTTTTGTTGCTATTTTTAGGAGTATTTAACAAAAAAAAATAAAAAATATATATATACCGTATTTCCTCGATTGTAAGATGCACCATTGATTTGGCCCTTACAATCGAGGAAAATTACTTTTTCACTTGCCATGTTTCAGGAGAGGTTCCATGTCAGCAGAGGATGAAGCGGCGACGGGAGAGGTCCCACGTCTGCAGAGGGTTGAAGATGACAGCGGGTGTGTGTGCGGCAACAGGACAGGTCCCAAGTCTGCAGGTGAATGAAGATAAGAAGACAACGGGCGTGCGGTGGGGTGCGGCGGCAGGAGATCATAATAGCAGGAGAGCTGAGCAGGAGCAGAGCGGCATAGGGGAACGGCTGGGGAGGAGCACACTTCCGGTGTTACTGTGTGCACCTCCCAAGCCGTTCCCCTATGCCGCTCTGCTCCTGCTATTATGATTTATTAGCCGCCTCCACACCGCACGCCCGCTGTCTTGTTATCTTCATTCTTCTACAGACTTGGGACGGGTCCTGCCACCGCACTCTTGCCCGCTGTCCATCTTCAACCATCTGCAGACGTGGGACCTCTCCTGCCGCCGCCGTACACTTCGTCCTCCGCTGACTTGGGCCCTCTCCTGAAACATGTTAAGTGAAAAGAGGGGGTTAGTACTGTAGACACTTTTTTTAATACATCGATTCTAAGACGCACCTCGATTTCAGACATGTGAAAATCGAAAAAAAGCTGTGTCTTAGAATTGAGGAAACAATAGGGTATATATTTGTAGCAAGTAAGTCCAATCTTAATTAAAATATATGTTTAGCTAGCTTAGTGGCAGGTGTACTGCCTTTGAAGTGGGTGAAACTGGTTAGTATGCCACTGTCCGCTTTCATTGTGACCTTGGGCAAGTCACTGTATCTCCCTGTGCCTTCGGCACCACAATTAGAGTGTAAGCTCTTCTGGGCAGGGACCCATTATGCCTGCAAAATTCTGTGTACAGCACTGTGTACACCGATGTCGTTATAACAAACTGCATATTCAAATATTTTTTTTATTGCAGGATTGTCAGTGCTCATATTGACCTCAGAATAATCGTTCCCTCTTCCTCGGTGAATATCTAATGTCTAGTCAGTAATATGCTGCACTTCCAGGACGATGTCCCGAGACTCCTTTATGCCGCTCACTTCCCCCTCCGCTTTCTCCCCTCCTCCTTTTGTCATGAACACTAGTCACTGTGGATGTTCTCTTTATAGCGTCAGAATTTCCCCTACTTCTTAATACATAATTATTATTATTTTTTTTAGTCTTTCTGATTATATTGGGTCAGTCTGCTGCTGGTACTGGCGCTACAAAGAGAACGTCGGCACTGAGGGAATGGTGTGTGCATTGCAAAAGGTCTGAGGGGGTAGGAGACCTTTAGGGGAATCGTCCAGGAGGTTAAGCAAGGTGTTGCAGACCCGCAGTGCCACGCTGTAGAGACGGTGGGAAGTACTTGTCAGGCACGTTATTAGGGCTCGTAAAGGTTAAAGGGCGTTGTGTGGGCACTGGTGGTCAGTTGGATAGTTGTTTCTTTTGACTTGAACTTTTGACATATCAACCTCAATGTATATTTGAATATTTAGCACCCTGGGGGGAAAAAAAACCTGTTTTACTAGCTTTAAAATGCATCGCTCTATTCAGTATCGGAATAAACTGGAGATAAGCGAAGAACACACAAACTAAACTCTTTCTTGAAACTTACAGAAGTTTTATCACATTTATTTAAAGGTTTGCAATGAGAAACGCTTACTATTCCCAGCAAGTAACATGCACAGTGGGGAAGCTTTGTGTGCGGATGTAGCACCCTCATCTGGCTGCAGACTCAAACGAATACGTAGGATGTAGTAGATCTGACATGTGATACAACAGCGATTTCTTAAGCTGTGGTGTCAACTTTCCTTTCACTAGTTTTGTTCTGTACCCTTCGTATGTGCCCCTGAAAAGTCTTGGGGGTTTAGGTAGACGTGGTTAAGATTACGAACGGGCGAACTGTTCGCAAACATTTGCCAGGATTTTTTCTGCAATTGTTTTGATCGCAAAAAAAAGGGGAACGTTCGACCTAAAAATGCCCACATGGCGGACTTGTGCAGGTGGCCTTGTTTTTGTAGACAAATTAATGAAAAATTTGCCAATAATGGTCAAATGTCAACATTTTTGCCAAATTACAAAAATGGCAACATGTAGCTTTTTTTTTTAAACCAAATTTTAAGAAACGTATGACTTTTTTTTTAATGTAACTTATCCTATCACTAGAGTTTTGTGCTCTGGCAGACCTGCAGGGGCAGTGGTGGTTGCTAGAATAGATATTGCCCACATGGATGAAGGAAAGCGATGTTAACCTTGCCAGTAGATCAGTTGATTGCCGTTCTTGAAGTAATGTTTTATTCCTCCCATTTCCTGAATTTGCAAGTTTATGGAACGTGTGACGGTGAGTTACAGTGTCTCGAGGGAAGAGCTGACGACTATGAATCACTGCTGGAACATTGGGGATCCGCATTATAAATAACAATCGCGAGGTTGGGTTAAGAGGACAGTGCAGTGAAAGCTTGCTGAAGGTGCAGCCCTAGTATTTGTAACTGGTGTCCTACGAGAATCAGTCACCCTTCCTGCACAAGAGCTGGCACGAAGAAGATGGTGGTTGAAGAAGATTGTATTTTTGCAAGAAGTTTGTGTTTCCCAAACTCTTTGTTATTAGCAGTATCTCTAAACTCTAATTGTCTAATACTCTCCCCCACTGCTCGCGTGCCCCGCCCCCCCCCCCCCTTAGCTGTTCGCCGGCGTTTTCTGACGTCATGTTACCATGGCAACGCAACATCATTTCACCCACATTATGATGGCGACGCGTCGCCAGAGTCCTGGTAAGGGACCTACAGAGGCCTCGCACATGTTCCCCCAGTATTTCATTTAAATGCTTTGGGGAAGAGCGCAGGGCCACTGTAAGCGCTGCGCCCTCTCCCCCCCCCCCCCCCCAGTTTGCGCACCCCTAGTGTAGTGTAACTAGTTTAAACTCTTCATTGGTGCCATGTTTTACTATGTTTGTCACTCATAAGAACATAACATCTACTCCACTGTGTTTCCCTTTAAATGCTCAACAAAATTGGATGTTAAAAGAACATTGCATGTTCCAGTACAGCGTTATCAGCACAGAATAACAAATGTAGACCTTAGCTCCTGCAACACTGTGGGCTAGAATACCTAAACTTCGATACAGTAACAAAGGAGGGAGAGGTTGTAGGGGGTATGATACCTTTTATTGAACCAACAAGAAGTTGATATGTTACAAGCTTTCAAACCTCTCGGGGTTATGGTTACCCGACGAAGGACCCTGAGAGGTTGGAAAGCTTGTAAGATATCAACTACTTGTTGGTCCAATAAAAGGTATGATACTCCCTCTCCCTCCTGTGTTATTAGGTGGAAGAAAGGACCATCACGGCTACCCACCCTTCTTTGCTAAACTTCGATACTGCATTTGTGATGATGTGTAAAAAATTGAGTTCTTTTTACTGTCTAATTTGACAATAGATCATCGTATAAAAACTTCCAGCAATGGAATGAGTTTTGTCAGTGCAATATTTGTGAGTTAAATACTACATCCCCCCCCCTTCTCCCCATTATTTGTATATGTGACTGTATAATTTTATATTCTTACCTAAGCTGGCAATCGTTTGATGCACCTGTTCTTAATCTGTAAAACCCTGATTGTGTGCCCAACAAAATGGCTACCTTCTAACTTTGTGCTGCAGTCTGTGAAATGCTGCAGCTGCTATGTAACATTATATTACTAACTGTAACACATTATTGTTACAGCTTTCAGAGTAATAGACAGTCTCCTGTTTGGAACAACGCAACAGATTTTTGTGATACTTTGTTGCCAAAGGGCAGAGCTCAAAAAGGAGCGTCAGTCTGTTTCAAAAGAAGTGGTTGCTGTAGCAAACAGGATGATCAGTACATTTTAAAAAAAATCATAAAAAATGGCAGAAGTTAAAAAAAAATGCAGTCAGTATTTTCTAACATAACTGATTTATTTAAAAGCAGCATATAGGATTTTTCATGTTTTGCTGCTTTAACGACAAACATGTAAACGAATAATTAACGGCTAATTACTTATTCACATGCTCTTCACTGCACTCTGATACCTATCGATATCAGTATCATATAAGTGATATTTTTGTTAAAAAATAAAGAAATGAAGTAAAGTTATGCTTTACCATATGCGCTTTTAATGCAAGTTGAAAGCCGTTTAGTGAATGCAGCCCTCTGTTGCATTTCCATGAGCTGGCTTAGGTTTGTGCTGGAACACGCTGTCGCCTGCAGTGACTTGCGTGTCACCTCTGTGCTTGGTGCATTAGGCCGCGATTATACTGCTCCGCGTGCACGACATCGCGCCGCGAGCACAAATGTGTGTTCCTCAATGGGTCCGCCCATCGTGCGCGCGGCCGATTTGGGAAAATACAAATGGATTTGTTTTTTTCGCGTCACGTGAGCGGTTCAGCCAATGAGGGCCTCCCGATCGCCTCCAGCCTTGTGCACGTGTCTCGTGATGTCGCGCGCACGCCGCAACTATAATCGCAGCCTAGGGCCACGTTTATGGCGCCGGCGACGCGATCGACGACGTCAGCCATCGCCACTGGCGAAAGTTAAACTTTAGTTTGTAGCGACATCGCTGGCGACAAGGCCAGTGGCGTCACGAAGGCGCTCTGTGATTGGTGTAGAGACGGTCACATGTGGCGACTGTCTCTCCAAATCAAATTTCAGTGGTTTGAAAATTTTTGGCCGCTGTCGCACTTACTATAAGCACGTGCGACGGATTCAATGTATTTGTTTTGGCGCGACGTCGCGTCGCCATGCACTATAAGCGCAGCCTAAGATAAGATGTATTGACCAGGATTCTGCTCACAAAAGATACTCATTTTGTTTTGCATTGAGATGCATACTGAAAAGCAACATTTTAACTCTGAAATGGTGTTGCTAATGGGGAAGGCAGCTCGGAAAGAAACAGAGGGTCATTCATTCTAAGAATAAATGTTGATACAAGCAGATAGCATCTACAGTACTCCATAGGAAAGGGTCTGCCTGGCATCAACAGTGACCATTGAAGGTAAATCATTGCAATTGTGTTGATCATTAGGCAAATAAAATTGCCATTCTGAGAATGTTAAATGCAACCTTCGGAAGAATTCATTTTATGGCCCACTTTAAGGTTGCATTCAGCCTTCTACAGATGAATTAAACGAATGACTATTTGTTGTACACACTGAATTGCTGCACTTTCAAGTTTCTATGTAAGTGCTGAAGCTGCTCGGAGATCAAGAGTGTAATTATGTATTTTCAGGCTGTCACCAGGATCTCTTTGCATCATTAAGTTTCGCTTGATAAACGTGAGTGCAGGAAGAGAAAATGCAAATGTCATGTAACCGCCATACGTTGTGACATAGTTGTGCCAATATTACTGGATCCTATGGCAGGAGACGGGATGTATCCACAGATATGTCTCAATTGAGGCTTTCATGTCTAATATGTTTAAACCTTGCATGCCGAACAAAGTTCCGTTATTGTAAGAGAATAACCAGTTGACCTGCCAGTACTGGGTTATACTAAATGGTCCATCCAGTGTTGGGTTATACTAAATGGTCCATCCAGTGTTGGGTTATACTAAGTGGTCCATCCAGTGTTGGGTTATACTAAGTGGTCCATCCAGTGTTGGGTTATACTAAATGATCCATCCAGTGTTGGGTTATACTAAATGGGCCATCCAGTACTGGGTTATACTAAATGGGCCATCCAGTACTGGGTTGTACTAAATGGGCCATCCAGTACTGGGTTGTACTAAATGGGCCATCCAGTACTGTTTTATACTAAATGGGCCATCCAGTACTGGGTTATACTAAATGGGCCTGTTATACTAAATGGGCCATCCAGTACTGTTTTAAACTGAATGGACCATCTAGTACTGGGTTATAGTACATTTTCCATCCAGTACTGGCTTGTAGTAAATGGACCATATGGCCTCCATATCCTATCTGTAATAGTGTGGTATACCAGGCAGAATAGTGCATCACCATTCCCAAGCTTCCATCCCTTATTAGCTCTCAGTCTACAGTAGGTAGATGTTTGGAATGATGTTGGTTACAGCTCTGTACTGTATGTTCTCTAAAGATCTTATTCTCCTCCTAATGTAATGTAATGTATTCAAGATGCCTCATTAGCAATAAGGACAAAGCCAATTGAGTCCAGATGAAATGATGTGCAGAAACAGCTGTCCTTCATTCACAGCCAGTCAAGTCTAGAATGTAATCATCCAGTCCGTGCATCACCACTTCTGTAAATGTGTGTTATTTAGCTGCCTTCCTAGTGAATTTATCTGGCAATGTCCTTAGAAATGTGCGCTTGGTTATAACATCCTTAATTGGTTGTCATCGCTATTAAACAGTACCATTCTTTTATTCCTGGATCTTATTTAGGTTTATGCAGTGTTAGTTGCAATGGCTCGTTGGGGAATCTTTCTATATTTGATTTAGATTAGAATTTTGCACGCTGTTAAAGTTTTTAAATGCTCCGACAAAATGCTGATGTAGAAACAGCGCAATATTCACAAAAAGCAGATGATCTGGTTAGAGAAGGAGTTATGCAGCAGTCTCACATTCTGGCGCTTACAGCATAAAGGGTAAGGTAGGTAGGGTTATTAATTAAAAGAGATCGAACATTGATTAGTGTATACAGAAACTTTATATTTTTGTACAATGCGTTATGTTCAGTTTTAGATTAGTTTTAGCATTATACTGTATGACATACTCGGTACCCTATACCAGAGGTGCGCAAACTGGGGGGGGGGGGGTGGAGGGAGGTTGCGGTGGTTACGGGGGGACAGGGCGAGGCTTCTGTAACTAACTTGCCTTTGCTTCTATTGATGTGTTGTCATGGTAACCCTGTGTCAAATGATGCCGAGGGGGCGCGTGATGTCTTGTTGCCATTGCAAAGTGCCAGAGCCGAGCGGGGGGAGGGGGGTAGGGAGCGAGCAGGGCAGGAGAGCAGGCCAAGGGGTGCAGGGGGAAAAGATTGAGCACCCCTGCCCTTTACCCTAATTCAAGGGTGGCCAACTCCAGTTCTGAAGAGCCTGTTGGTGGCTCATCCTGACTGAGCCACTGATTTGAGCCCCCTGAGCTGAAGCAGAGATATCCTTAAAACGTGACGTGTTGGTGGCCCTTGAGGACTGGAGTTCACCATCCCTGTCCTAATTCATACCCCTGTTAGCATGTGTGGGGTTAGCATCTGAGATGGCCTCTAATGTCAGTAGTAGGTTTTATGGACATTATGGTTTTTTTTCCATTTACAGGAGTTTGTAGAGCTGGCCAAACGGCTGATGACTGAGTCGGCTTTGAAGAGGAGAATTATTTCCAACGCCAAAGAATATGTACAAACGCACCATTCCTGGGAACGTGAAAGGGAAAAATATCAAAACCTTATACTGAACCTCAACTTGACCAATTGATTGTTTGACACACGCATGAATGGAGGTGCTTCCTACTGATCCATGACGGGGTTAATGCATCTTCTTGGCGTCCACACGGCATTGGGTCTTTGGATATGTATAGATGCGTCTTGTCCTGACATTTTTAGGACATATACAATGTAAGTTTGTGCTCACCGCCTTGGTGATCTGATTTTAAAAGCAAAAGAAGGCACCCAGGAGTTGGGTTACCCTCGGGTGCCCTCACATTGAAGGGACAGTGGCTTCCCATGGTGCTATCTCTTTGGTGCCTTTTACATATTTGTCGAACATCCTTCAAAAAGAGTTTGTTACTTTGAGGGTCCCGCAGCTCTCGGGAGCATGATGTGGCTTTTAGATATTTTATTATGCCAGATATGCTCCTTTAACAACAAAACAAACGCTGTTTTTCTTAGCAGGAATGAATGATCCCGGTTTACAAAATGTTACAGGATTTTAACACTATGCACCAGTTCTAATGTAGCAGTTTTAGTTTATTTTTTCACAATTTCTCGCTACATAGGAAAACCGTTGGAAAATGACCTCTGAATTATTGCCGTTGCTACACATTGTCCGTACACTTCATACGCTCTGTACCAGCAGGTCTTTTTTTTTAATGGACTGTATTTGACGTGGATATTGCGATACATTATGGATTTTTAACCCTTTCATAGCGTGATGGTGGTGCTGTAGGTTGCTCTCGAGAATTCTATCAGGGTGTCAGATTTAGGTTTGTAATAGAAAAGGGAAATTTTACAGCACGTTTTGACTTTTTTTTTTTTTTTTAAACTATTCGGCATTGTCCTTAAGGGCCAGCAAGAGGTCAGGTTTTAAGGATATCCTTGCTTCAGCACAGGTGGCTCCGTCATTGACCGAGCCACTGATAGCCACCTGTGCTGAAGCTCGGATATCCTTAAAACCTGACCTGTTGGTGGCCCTTGAGGACTGGAGTTGGCCACCCTAGCACTACAGTATAGCAGTTGTATTCTAAGTTTAAATTAAATCTTGCTCTGCAATCATGCTGCGTAATTTACCATTTGCACCTTTAAGGCAACAGAATTCAGCACCTCGGAATCTTCTAATGCACGTGGATTATGTGAAACCCAATGACACAAAAGCCCCATGCCATAGAGTAAAGGGAATAATACATTACGGTGTCAAGTTTAAAAATACCAGCCACCTACCGTACAGTATGCTAAAAGATCGAAGTGGACAGATGTGTAATAGATTAATTTGATTGGTTCTTGTGTGTGTAGGAATAGTCCCCTGCACTGGAAATACTGGCTAGTATTTAATTGTATCGACATATTTGATATGTTTACCGAAAGACCCTTACAATTGCCTTCTCCGTGTATATTTCTCACCAACCCCTGCTGTAGGTTAAATAAGGTGTTGACAGTTTGTGTTTGATTGCAGTTTGACCTAGATAAGCTGCGAGGGAAGGAGAAGGCAGGTGCCATGTAAACAAACAACCCGAGTAGTTCTTACATTGTTCGTGTAATGTAACCCCCTGCGAAGGGGCCTACAAGGTTACGAGTGAGTTTAAACTCGCGTTATACTTAATACTTGCTGTTTAAAAAAAAAAGGGAAATATTCAGGAATAATTATTATTACGTCTTTGTGAAATGAATATTTTGTTTTCATCCCAGCTGCTACTTTTTGTGTATAGGTCTAGCTCTGTCATTAGAAACGTATACTTTACAAATGTATTGTACAGCCATTGTTTTTCTTATAGTTTGTAAAGAGCACTGTGGCACTGCTACAATTTACCTCACATCACTTCTGCAAAACGATGCTATTTTGGGCGGTCTGCCCTCGTCATTAAATGTCAGTTTGTATGTGCCATGCACACGTGGTAATGTTACCTGAATTTGAATGGTTTCCCGTGACGGCAACGCTTCTCTTGTTTTCCAAGGAGAGGAACACTTAGTACATTTCTATTCAACCTTACTCTAACCTCATCCGTCCATCTCTCTCTCTCTCTCTCTCTCTCCGTTTTAAATTTGCAGGGTTTTCAGGGCAATGTCATTATTTTGTATGTAAAAATCATGCTATTTTTCAACAATGCATATTACTCATGAGCATCCACAGCTTGTAATATCATGCACACGTGGTAATGTTAACTGAATTTTAATGGTTTCCCGTGACGGCAATGCTTCTCTTGGTTTCCAAGGAGAGGAACACTTAGTACATTTCTATTCAACCTTACTCTAACCTCTTTAAATTTGCAGGGTTTTCCACAGCTTGTAATATCTGCTTCTCTTGCAATTTTTTTGCAACCGGTCTGCTCCATTGATGTATCATGAACATGAGCCAAACAATAAATAACTTAATCCCTTTGCTGCCAGAAGGGCATGTCTTCCATGCTGCAGCATTTAATGACTCAGGTGTGTACCATCTTGATACACATCCCCTTTGTGTAGTACTATATAATATGTTTCTAAACACCTGAAGATTCTTCCCCCGTGAGAAGAGCCCAACTGAAGTGAAAGCACAATGCGACAGATAGACGAGGTTCTCCTGGACTTTACTCTGAAAGTAAACCACAAATACCAGCAGCCATTTATCTCCAAGGTGTTAATCTGAGTCTCTCCCATTTGACTTGACTTGTGTTTTACAGCCCGTCATGATACTATCATGAGATATTATGTATTTTAATCAATCTGATGCCTCAGGGGTTAATATGGCAGCAGTATGAGTTTAAAAAAATACAATATATTGGGTATATGACAGGTCAAGACTTTTCCTGGATCTGTGCTTGTCTTCAAAGAGGAATTAATTGGGAGGGGCCTATCACAGATGGCTCACTAAAAATGACACGTGTTGTTGAGAAGGTCATAAACGCTAACCAGAGACTAGCCTGTCAGCCTCTCAGAAAACTAAAGGTTCGTGAATAATTACTGGCACATTCCAGAGAGAGGTGACACACAGATTATGCTCTCATTGGAGGACTTTCTTAAAAATGAGAATATCATGTGACGTCATCTACTGTACATACTAAGAGTTACATATCTGTTATAGTGGCACAGAGCGGTATGTGAGGAGAGCACACACTGCATGGGTAAAAGGTGCCAAGGACAGATATCCGCTTGTCATTCAAATTTAGGATCAAGACGGTCATGATTAGTCTCATTGCGTCCGTTATGACCACCTGAATCTATTGATGTGACTTGTGTGTCTTAAGTATTAGAGAAGGGAAGTTATGAGTACGTTTATATACTGATGCAAAGCTTCTGAAACGTCATTTGGTAGAAGTTTTTTTTCTCTGTCAATCTCGCAGCTGATTTATGACCGTGGTGGGCTTATGTTGTTTCAATGAGGAGAAAATAGTACATAAGACTTAGCAAGGTATTATGAAAATCAGATTTCAACCGAGGTGTGTTTTGGCCCAAACACGTGATTTCTCATATTTATTTCGCCAGTGACCTATCTGGGAGGAAATCCTGACATATGGTAACGTAATGTATAGGGATTTCTATTTTATGTTTTATCCTGTTATTTTAAGAAACAGTCTTGCATTTACCGTAATTGTATGTTTTTGTAATCTTTTTTTCTGTAATCTAAGCACTGTATTTTAATATATATAAATATATATTAAAACATTTAATAAGTGATGTTTTGGGCTCTGAATTAACTGCTGCACGCTCTGGAGAGTATTTACATTTTCAGACACATTTTGCTACAACAGATTTGTGTTAAGTACATAGTTTTTTCTATTATAAACAGGGGCCTGAGACGCTTATAGATATTAATTTAACATTTTTATTTGCATAATTCTGGTGGCAGCAGCATATAGATATGATTGCAATTGAGTAAGGGGTTAATATTAACTAATTGAAAGTACCTTGCAGAGGAGAAAGGTGAGTTGGCTAGAGTAGCTGTGTGTATTAACCCTGGTTGCATATCTAAGTCACATGCTCAATTGTGTGCTGTTTGTGACAGATGGTATATGGGGACGGGTTTAGGGGAGATATTGTCCATTTGAGGGACCTTTGCGAAGGTGAAAAGTGGGACAGCTTGCAAACGGAGTATTAACCCTTGTACTGGATGCAGGTCACATGCTCGCAGGTGTGCCGTACCTGACACAGCCCAGTCACCGTAATTGTACATGCAATATACAGATTTGTATATTTACTTTCCTGTAGGTGGTTGAGGGCCCTTGTCACGTCAGGATAACCGGCACACTTGAGGCGTCGAGTAAACGTCATGCCTTTTTTTTTTTTCTTGTTCATTTTCTAGGGGAGAGCGTGTTTGTTGCTCCGAAGGAGTGCTGCTCGCGATCTGAATGCAGGAGGAGGGCTCTGCTCTTCTGTTCGCATCACCTTGGTGACATGGCGATCATGTGAGCATTGAAAATAGACCACATAGTCACGGCTTGCTTCGGGGGGCTGCGCCACTCTTTAACCACTGTGTGCATGTGCGTGCGGGGGGGATAACGTTTCTGTTTGAAATGTGATTCCTTTCCAATATGTGGTATAGTGCATGTTCCCAGCCAAAACATTTAAGGGGGTCATTTGAGTCTCCTAGCTGCAAACCTGCGGCAAAAAAACAGCATCAGATTTATCAAACAACACAATCCTATTGGTTCCAATGTTTGTAATTTTCTTCTTTCACCTGGGGCAGTATCCATGTTTTGCAGCAGAGATTGATAAATGACCCCCTAAGGATTTACTAAGCAATGTGTATTGTTTTTCTCCAGTTACTTTTATACAAAATACTTCTCCAGCCCTTGTTACATTTCATGAAAACACTAACTGACCGCTATTATTTAAAACAATCATCTTGAGCCTTTAACCTAGTGGTCGGCAACATGATATACTTCAAGGGCCGCGCATTGCCCAATATAATACCTTTATTTCATATAGCGCTTTTCTCACAATGGGACACAAAGCGTGCCACAATGACAGTACGCAGAATATAGGCATTTTTACAGACACAGTCCCTGCCCAGGTGAGCTTACAATCTAGGTTTCTGGTGCCTGAGACACAGGGTCTCTACTCACACTGGTGAGTACTGTCCCACTCCTCTTCTTACACTGGGAACATAGTGATTAGCACAGGAGAGGAGCCAGGCAGTACAGTATATCAGTGCACTGTCAACAGCCGAGGGAGCTTCGAACCACACGGGCTGCCGGGATGGCAAGAGGTTGGGGGTTGTAGGTGGACACCCTGATGGCCTGTTACTCACCAATGCTTTAACCCCAAGATCTTAGTGTTGCACAAAGTGGCAGCTCTGAAATAAATTCTGCAACCCAAGTATTGTGTACATTTTCCCCATGTGGCAGAGCTTGATAAATAGGTTCCTAAATGTAGTATATTGTTACTAAATAAATTGTATTCTTAGTGGTCCGACATAATTCTACATCTACATAGTGTACTTGAACTTTTGGGACCATGTAGGTCCTGGTGGTATCTCAATCATAATGTTAAATCGTAAGGCCCTCAGGTTACAGTCTTTAGGGCACAACTGTTCTCTTTCCAAAAAAGTGACCCACACCACACAGGAAGGTTGTGTATTCACTTTTAAGAGATGAACCATTGAAGGGATCATTGTAATGTGAAATAAAGCTTATTTGTATGACTAATGTACCCATGCATGTATAATGGTCTGCAGTTATATCTCCTGCTGGCAGTAAACCTGGTAAGTTACAGGGATGCCAGCAGTAATCATGGAGGTTTGCCCTCACACCCTGATGAGGTGCCCTATGTATGGATGGGAGTGGCTACATGCTCTGAGTCCACAGTTAGTGACATCAGAGATGTGCCTGTTTCCTGAGGTATATAAGGCACAGAACTGCCCAAAGTTAGTGTGTTGGAGGGAGAGCGGTGGAGAGAGTTGAAGGCATAAGTCTGTGTTGAGACTTGGGAAATGAAGGTCCCACTAGTGCAGTAACTAGTGGCCCATGTCTACATCAGGTAGCATCAAGCCTAACAAGGCCACACTGTGTCCAGGGACCTGGCACAGGGGTGATCTCCCTGCAGGGAGAGAGGATCCCACTCCATTGGGAGGGCGTACCTTTTCAAGGGACAGCACGGCGAGATGTGCGGCTGAGTTAACCGCTGTAAGGGCCAGTCTGTTCACATCATCATCAATAAAGATGCCCTGTTCAAAGACAACCCCACTGTGTGAGTGTGAAGTTACTCTCCAGTGGAAGTCACCACCAAGAAAAAGTTCCTCATCAGACCCATCTCCCTGCGGACGCAGAAATCCTGATGAGGTGGAGGCGCTGCACATGATATAGGTAGGACTCACACACACTACCTCAGCTGCCTGTCTGGATTGACAATCCCCGAATACCATCATGCGGGAGACTCAGGAGTCCTGTTGCCTACAGGTGCACCACCAGACACGACCATGTAATGGGGACTGGTTAGACCACAGGGGCCAATATGAGATTGGGTGGGTCATACTAGAGGGAATACCCGTTACACTAACATGTCTGATATTTTCATGAATCTGCCCTTTTTGGTGGAGCTTTAATAAATGAGTTCTTCTGTTTGTAAAGAGTACAGTCTATAGATAGTCTTATCGCTCCCGAAATGTAGGCCTGGTCTCCGGACCTACGGTGTTAAAAATGCTTTTTATATTTTTAGCACGCGTCACGTGTGACCAAGTGCATTTTAATATTTCAGGCTACAGAAAACCTGCTGTGTGAGTATCTAAATAGCCGTCGGTGGTATTGTACAGCAATAACAACCACTTCCTCTGTGATTCCCTAAGGTCCCATGGCAGGGGGAGTGGGGTGGCATGTTGCCCCAATCTGGGCATCTCAGGTGTGCCCATTTTTTTTGTGTGCAGAGGTTTCTCTCCACATGTTGTCTAAAGGTGTATTTAAGGGGATATATAATAAAATAGGATTCCCCCACCTCTCCCTCCCAATATTTCAGGGTCTGGGCGAATCGAATGTGGCCACTGGTGGAATTGCATAAAGTCAAACAAATGTTTCAAGGCTTTTAAAAAATATATATATATTTTTTTAAGGTCGGCAAATCATTTTTGTCTTTTTTTTTTTAATCAATCCCTGAATATTTACCCTTGCGCATAAACGCCCTAATTGTGGTGAATTAGAATGCTGACCTCCATAGATCAGAGGGAATCTCTAAAGACAGTCGGTTCAGTTACACGGAGACTCCACCGTGCTAACGATTGCGTGGGTTCAACAGTTTTAGTGTGTTAGATACCACATTACATGCAGGGAAAATACATTTGTTTCAATAAGAACAATGAGTATAAACCTATTGTGGCCTAATTACAGAGGGGGGAGGATGCTTCGAACTCGAGTATTCTCTTATTTTCTTTCTTTACACAGTAAATAACATTTTAAAAGTTATTTGAAATTGTTGAACCTGGAAGACCTTCTCCGGATTCAGAGTCTTTGTCCAAAAATAAATTCCGTGCAATTTGTCGCATCGTGGCGCTGAAGTGGTTAAGAATCAGCCTGGGCAATTTGCCATGTGTGGTTCAAAAAAGGTTTGTGCGGAAATCTAAAGAAAACAGTTTGTCAAGGGCCCTGTCACCTGAGATGGGGTCTTCCAAGTGAAAATCGATCATTTAATGGCTCACTGGGATCACAGCAATTTTTCATTAAGTTGTCCAGAGTAATTTCATCACCCAGGCATGTGTGCTTCTGACTCTGGGTTCGTCTTAGATATTTTAATCCGGCTGCTAAAGAGGTGCACAGCTAGTATGTTTCGTCACTAAACCCATGCTCTCTGAGAACGTTTGTTGCTGTGAAGACTGGGATATTTAAAGTGCATTAGTGGTTACAGTCGTACTGGCCAGCTCTTAGCAGGGGGGATTCGGGAATACAATCTCTTAATCTTCCATTAGGAATCACTTCATCTTTCATGCATTGTGTTTGAATTAGGGAAGTTTTATCAGGGACAAAAAAAGAAACATTTAAAAAAAATGTAGGTGCAAAGATCCCCTGATAAATGGAAGTCACGGGTATAGTTAAAGTGCAACCTCAGCCAATGAAAGAAGCATTTCAATATGTTTTTCCAAATAAAAAGTAAATAATCTGGTCAATTTTGCAGTAATTAAAAACTCATCCATTTTAGTAATTTATTCTATATATACCGAAAGGTGCACTTCGGGCCATTTTCAAACGCAAATTCCCATAGACATCAACGGTGACTTTAGGTTAAAAAATGGGCCAAACACCCGCTTCTGCATACAGTATATAGCATTAACCCTTGAACATGGTCTGTTGCAGTAAAATATAAATATCTATTTTCACAAATGTTGTGTTGGTTTAATAATTTAAGAATAGCTTTCCAAATTTTGACTGAAAAAGCCCAACTTTGGATAATGTCAAGAGCCAGTTAGAAATGTGGCATTCACCACTTCATATTACAGCACTTTGTATGCGTATTCTTATTGCCCCTCGACAAGGACCAAGACAAGGAAATGAAAAAGTAGATAGTGTCAAATGGTAACATTCTGAAGCAGGGGTGGAGAATGGAATGCTCGCACTGCTCTGATAACACCTGTAGGGGCTGGCTGAAAGGTCAGTTTGATGTAACGTGTTTCCTTAAACTGCAGTCAGCTAAAATACAGGAAGCTATAAACACAGGTCACTTATTACTTTATGCTGAAATAGAAAGGCTGTGCCATATGCCAATAACGCCAAGCTACAATTAATCAAAGCATTGGAAAGATTGGGGTTATTTATGGTAAGGACGCTTTATTGATACCAACGGAAGATTGAGTGTTACAATTATTTAGCTGTGAATCCTTATTTTGTATGCAATGAGATGCATGAGGCTACAGAATTAAATTACTTTGCGCACTCAAAGGGGGCCTTGTGCAGGCACACGGGTACGGGATCTGCCGCTTGACAACCAGAAGTATTTAGTAGAGATCAGGAAAAGGAAACACTGTGTATTAGCAAGAGATTTCAAAGGCCTTGCCGGCTGACTGCAGACACTGGCTGATGTCAATTTACAGCGTATGCTGATAAATTAGTGGCTTGTTCAAGTTTGCTAAGCATTTGGGTAAGGAAGAAGTTGACAGCTGCTCAGACACTTTGTGGTAAGAGATAAAGGGCAATATTTAATAAGTGGTGGTAAGTTATAAGATACCTTTGGGTGCCACAAGATACCTTACTTCCCATTTATGTACTGCAGCGGTGAGCAAACTGGGGGCAGGAGACTTTCTATGGGGTGCGCGGGTTGTTACAGAGGCCCCACGCTCTTCCCCACAGCATTTAAATTATTGAGGCCTCTAACTCACCTGCTCTCTGTAGGGTCTTCGGCGGTGCATCGTCATGGCAACGCGGCATCAAATGATGCTGCAGGGTCATGTGATGTCACGCATCACCATGGCAACGCACATCAAATGCCGCGGCGGGGTGACGTGACATCACATGACCCGCGACGTCATTGGAGAGGGGGGGGCGCGAACGCTGCGGCTCCCGAGCAGGGGGGTACAGCTCAAGAAGTTTGCACACCCCTGATGTAAGGTCTTAGGCATAGTACTGCTTAGTAAATATGATCACAAGTAAATAATACTACAGGATACCCTAAGCATAAACACTGTGCAAATTCTCATCACCACTCAGGCACCTGAAGGAGGAACTTAAACGGCTTCCTACTAGCAGTCAGGCCAAGGAGACTGTTGAGATAACACTATTTGTAGGGTTACCATCTCAATTTGTACCAAAGGTTTGAGATGTCTGCTGCAGTCCCTTCCTATAGTGCTCCCTGGTGTATATTGTAGTATGTCCCATACTAAGAAATGAAATTAGCTCTTCAAAAATCAATATAAGATGATAAAAAGTGGGTACCATTATTTCAGTCAGTCGTATCTTGAAATGCAGTCTTCTGCAGTTGGCCATGTTGTCCAGAATGGACTCTAACTGAAGTGAAAACCTTTCTAGAAAATAGAATGGTTTTGCCCCAGACCTTTCTGCTAAACTGCTGATTGATGAGGGCTATATGGAGACGAGTCCTGCTAGACATGGCACAAGACATTGGAGAACATCAGGGCGTGTTTCCAAACCAGCAACAACAGGAGGCTCTTCCAGCCTCTTCTCCCATAATACAAGCTGCAAAGCCTTTTTAAATACTATACTGCCATCTAGCTTTGTATAACAAACTCGGGACAATATAAATATATCACAGATCAAACAATGCCAGTAACTAGTAATCTGTTCCTAAGTGAGTTTAGGACTTACGACCAGCACTAATGTCGACCCTTCGTTTTGTTTCACTCTACAGTCATTTGTGAATCTATTGGTCTCCTAAAACGTGCAAACAGATGCAGTCTGAGCAGGCTTATAATTACGCTGGCCTTTGAGTACAATTTATGGCCACTGCAATATTTTTGCACAGACAATTTTTGATGGAGGAATGGTCTGCAAGAAAATTAGAATGAGGGAGAGCTTTGGCCCAGCAACCCTTTAACCTGTCATCTTCCCCAAAAGTATACTGCTGGGAGAATGGAGTGGCTCAGTGAGTCAAGACACTGACTGGCACTGAGTTTGAAACAGGGGAACCTGGTTCAATTGTGACCTTATCTCCCTGTGCCTCAGGCACCAAAAACGTAGATTGTAAGCTCCATAGGGCAGGGACCTGTGTCTGCAAAATGTCTCTGTAAAGCGCTACGTAAAAACTAGCAGCGCTATACAAGAACATGCTATTATTATTACTGCTGCATATAGGTCTGGGACAGGCACCTTCTTCTTGCATTTTCCTAGAATGGTCAGGAAACAGAGTCGTCTGGAGCAAGCTGCTTTCATACGTATCGAACTTGACCGTGTCGCCGCAGCCTTCTCAGGACCAAGAAACTGCAAACAGGTTCGCGTGGTGACGTCACCGTGTCCTCGCGAGACCTCCGGTCTGCGTGTAGTACTTCGGTGATTCCCTCGGCAGCATCGGATCCAGGTCTTTACCTGCGGCACCCCCCACACATCAGGACATCTGTGAGTGTGTCAGCAGCGGCAGTTCCCGGCATCGTGGATCTCTGGAGGCTGTTTAACACCAACTACCTACCAGGCTTTTGGTTCTGTGTCCAGGACATTTGCTACGGGCGTGTACCTGTCAGCTTTGCTGTAAGTGGGGTTTCAATTTTATCCCTACCGGATGTCATTGCTTTATTAGTGTCTTCAGCCCAACATTCAAGTGTTTGTTGTTTTTTATTATATTTTATTAATTTGCATTAAATTTGTAATTATTCTCTTGTCAATCATATCAGTGATATTTTGTTTAAGTTGTTTTTAGTTGCACTATGATCTTTTTCTCTTTTTTTTCTTGTCTGTTTTTGTCTTATTTGTTTGTCTGTCTTTCCATGAGACTTCATTGAAGATTCTACTTTGGATTTCATCTCAGCCACATTGGACTTTATATTTGGTCAGGCTATTTATATTTTCTTTTGGAGGCGCCTTTTTTTTTGTTTTTCTATCTGAAGCACTGTGGTACTTTCCCCCGGTCTTGAAAGTAACTTTAATTTTGTGTGTGTTGTGTGTTGTTTGTGTTGTGCGTGTTTGCCACCGGCATAGAAAAAAGAAAAATGGCGTCACTTTGAAAATGTAACTTCACTTTTATTGGAGAAGACAGGTCATGTGATCATGCCATCGTGCAAAAAATCACTTGGCTCAGTCTTCTTCAATTTCACGCCTTTGCCAGCTGTCTGACGTGCGCGCTGGCGCCATCTATAGACATCCTCAAAGAGGACCATAGATGTGTACCTGTAGCGTGCGCGCGCCTCCCCTCCGTTCCGCTCCGTCTGAAATACTATAGACGCAGCCTTAGTCACAGGGCTTAAAGGTGCAGTGCTACAGAGTCGGCCGGTTTAATTTCTTAGGGACTTGTGAATGGAGAAGTGGTTGTCAACTAAGTGTTTTCTTTACCCTTATCAGAGAACAATACAGGTGTGGGGAGGGGGGGCTATGGCTGCACAAGATCAGTGACATCACACAGAAGGTAGGAAATAAAATCCCTTCCCAGTCTCACTTTAAAACATAAAGGAAAAACACTTGTACAGTAGGTGTCAGATTTGGGTAAGAAATGTGTCCATTACTCGGGTGAGATCCCTTTGTAGTGACCGCAGCAGCTGGGCACCTACAGGCACTCGTGATGACATAGTCCTCTTCCTGTAAGGCCGCGATTATAGTGGCGGCGTGCGCGTGACGTCACGCACGTGAAACACGCACTGAGGCGGGAGGCGATGGCTTGGCGGATGCGTCACCAGGCTGGTTCGCCCCTCATTGGCTGAACTGCGGCCGTCGCGCGGAAAAAACGAAACAAATTGCTTTGTATTTTCAAAAAGCGCCTGCGCGGTCACTCTGCAGCGCTCGTGTGCACTATGGGCGGCCTCATTGAGGAACACACATTTGTACTATACGCGGCCACTATAATCGCGGCCTAAGATTACATTAGAACGCGATCTCCCCTAGAGAACCGCGCACGCACATTATAGCGTAGGTACTATGTCACTGGGCCCCTGCAGTGCCAGACCCTAATTCCTAACAGGTACGTCCTGGGACACCAAATGACCCCACGTTGTACTAGAGCCTTTTGCCAGAACCAGAAACCCAAAAGAGCAACACCAGACAGATGGGACTGTTTATTAGAGTTTGCCGGGGGTAGTACCGGAGCAGACACACAGCACCAGTTAGCTTATAACCTTTATAGAGACGGAGGTCTGGAGGCCCCAGAGTACCATTTAACCTCTGGCGCTCCCGAGTAATGTGATCAACTCTGTACAATTCCATACCAGGTACATCATTAGGGCTTTCTAAAGATTAATTGAAGGGGGGGTGGGGGTTCTTTGATGAGTCTGGTGCTGTTTTGTTTCTGCAGCCAGAATTTTGGCAAATGACTCTCAATGCATTGCAAGTCCAGGGCAGTGAATGGGTTAAAACAAATAAATAAAAAGATCCCATTAGTAGTACAAATCTCCCATTCTGGCAGGAGGCCAGCATCCGCTAGAGACGACCTCCCTGATTGAGGTCAGAAACGTGGCGCGTTATTAATCAAACCAAAAGCAAAAAAAAAACCCAGAACTGGAGAGAAAATGAAATCCAAACAAATCTGCATTAGGTAAAATGTTGCAATACTTGTCATCATAAAGCCGCGAGAAAGCCAAATCATCACTGCTGTTATGGGTTCTATCAAAATTCCTGATCTCTCTCTTCTCTCCACACTTTCTTTTTTTCTCTCTATTCTCTCTCAACTTTCTTTTCTCTTCTCTCTCTCTATTCTCTCTCCTCATATATACAGTATATATAACCATTTAACACCTCTAGCCATAAATCTCATCCACACCGGGGGAAGGACAAGCACAGATAACATTCCAAGAGACACTGTTTTTAAGTATTCCCTTTGCTTGCTTCATTCATTGTAACATCGCCGGAAGAAGAGATCAGTGTATCTCGAAAGCTCGCACAAATAAAAGCATTTCGTTAGCCACAGAACGGTATCATCTATTTATTTTTTGATTATATATATATATATATATATATATACAGTGTTCGACAAACCTATACATTTGCTCGCCCCGGGCGAGTGGATTTAACCCCCGGGCGAGTAAATATTGGCCCAAGCAGCACACGTTTGGTACTAGGTGGCGAGTAGATTTTTTTCTGATTTGTCAACCACTGTATATATATATATATATATATATATATATATATATTCTCTTCTCTCTATTCTCTTCTCTCTCTCTCTCCTCTTCTCTTCTCTCTCCTCTTCTCTCTCTTTTTTCTCTTCTCTCTCTCCACTTTATGTTTTTTCTCTCTCCTCTCTCCTCTCTTATCTCTCCTCTCTATCTCTCCGCTTTTGAAAATGTTAAGCAAGAGTTCAACGGAATAAGTGATTTATTTATTTGTGGATCAATGTCCCAGTCCCCCCAGGGAACCTCTAATAAGATCATCGGGGAACGAAACGTCCATCCTCAAATCTAAAGGCCAAATTTTCTTGGTGAAAACGTACAAAATACAGCAAACAGTGCCGGTATTGCTTACATTATGTTCCGACTAACTCCTCCTTTTGTCATAATAATAAGCCCTTCAGCAGTGAGAGCGTTAATAAATAAAAAAACATGCCTTTTTATCTGTATGTCGTAATTATTGAGATATATATTTAATGTTTCCACTCAAGTTCCTGCCATAGTAAAATAACAGCTTAATTACCTCTCCAGCTCTGCACCCAATGCACTGATTAGGACATTAGTGTGAAACGCGGCATGCTGGGAACTCTTGTAAACGCACGAGCCCTGATCTTTAAAATAATGGGAAGCTTGTGAGCCACGGAACCCGTTAACCCCTCCTCTGCCCCGGCAGCAGTGCATTCAACGCAAGCATCAAGAAGGGCGCGCGTGCGGGGTGCATTGCTTTAAAAAAATCATTTGCCTGAAATCATCATATCAGTTAGTCTGTCATTATTCATGTTCTTTCATTCAGCGCACGTTGGAGTTTGTGTGTGTTTGTATGGAGTGCGTCATGTTAAATTATATGTAATCACATAAAAGGAAGCGCCAACAGGGTGACTGTGTTCATACATTTGGATGCTCTAACGCAGGAGTGCACAGACTTGGGGGCGTGAGATTTTTTTGGGGGGGTGGGGGGGGCGCAGTGGTTACAGTGGCCCCGCTCTCTTCCTCAAGGCATTTACCTTGATTGAGCCGGCCTTCGGGCGTCGCGTCGCCATGGCAACGCAGTTTCATGACGCCACGGGGTCATGTGACGTGATGTCACATGACCCCGCAGAATCATTTGATGCCGTCACAAAGGTAGGGGGGGGGGAGGGGGCGCGCCGTACCAAAAGTTTGCATCTACTTCCATTTGTTGTTTATGGCAGAAAAGATTGACGGGCAATTTTGACGCATTTTTGACACACAAGTGGCTCATGTTAGTAGCTTCATATAATTTACATGTGTACCACATTCCACTCCTATGCAGTTCCTAATTTTTTAAGCACACCCCACATAAGTTAAACTGGTGGTTCAAAAGCTCTCTCGCTCGCCCCGCCTTTGGGACCTCTTCCCCTTTTGTATTTGGTGCACAAAGAAAGGTGACGAATGTGCGGGTCACCAAAACAACCTATGCCATAGAAAACGGATTCCACGTGGTGGGATATATTCATGGCGTTATTGATGCCAGATAACTGCCGTTCTTTGTATGTATCACTCTCGTCTCCCAGTATATTCCTCCTGTCACTCTGAGACCCTCTTGTAAATCTTTTGGGCCCTACAGGCCCAACACAGGGAAAACACCGGGTCAGGACATCAACTTTTACTCTGCCGGAAGTTCATCAGCACCCTAGTGCCAAGTAATGTCTTCGGTAGCAACCACACGGTCACCTGCCCAAGTGACAAGAATGGAAGTAGAGTGTGTGTCACTTCCATTCTGATTGCGTTCACCATTCCAATGGAGCGGCGAATGCAATCTCACCCCCCGCCCCCCAAAATGAGCATTTAGTGCGCAACGTCCCCAGTACGTCGCACGAGAACCAGATGTGCCGGCAATCATGATGTACCGGGTATGTCATAAGGTCACCTTCTGGAATTCTTGAACCCTTCAAATGTAGGAGGTGCCTCAACTACACAACAAAGCATAGAGTACGGATGCCTCCAGTGCTGCAGTCATTTATCAACAATAACCAGATCGGTGATCAGACAGTACCGCACACAGTGTTACGTTTATCAGCTTTCCAACACCATAGTTTTACAGAAGGCAGGATCCTGCCATTGTACAGTGCAGCCAACATCCTCAGACTTTATCGCAGCTAGGCAGGCTCTGGCTGAGAAATGACAGGGCACGGGGGCGAGGAGTTTAACGAAGCGGCTCTAAATATTGTGTCAAAACAAATGGTGTGAATAATGAAATGGCTCATTTCAGGTGCTTTTTACAACAATAACCATGGTACGTGCCGCATGCCAGGAGTGGGAGAGTTGGATGTTCCAGAAGAGAGAGGCTACTAAAAACCTGTCCCAACCCAAAGAACGGTACATAGGTTAAATGCCAACCACTAGGTTTAAAGCTGCAGTTCAGTCAATATCCTGCATGTGTGGTTTTTTTTAATAAATCAGTTCTGTGGTAAGAAAAAATACTTTTAGCATTTTCTGTTTTTAAAAAAACAACTTTGAAAGACCAATTTTCTTGTATTCTATTTTAACAGCCATTTGCTAAGGCACTGCCCCTTCATGTCCTGTCACAAGCCCTGGCACACCCCTTTGTCAGCCCTGCCCTCCCTCTAGCACATGTCAGTGCAGGAGTGCTCATGAATATTCATGAGCTTCCACTGACTGACAGAAGCAAATAAAAACATATGCCAGCTCTAATTATGTCACCAAATTTTGCCTATCAATACATGGAGAACGAATTGACCTGCAGCTATACAGCTCTTTAGGTAATTAGAGATTGCCCACATAAAACTATTGAAGTAAAAAAATAAATTAAAAAAAAAAAAAGACTGAACTGCAGCTTTAATGCCAACCTATTACCCACCTGGTTTCGCCTGCTCAGCCATTAGAACCTTTTTCATATCTGAGTGCTTCATTATATTGAGTTAAATCTAAATCAGCAGTTCCCCCTACTCCATTTTTTTTTCTCCCCCACCCCACTTTTGTTTTACACGGGTGGGAAGCAGGCGCTTGCCGCATGTACAGGGGTAGGGCCAACTCCAGCCCTCAAGGGCCACCAACAGGTCAGGTTTTAAGGATATCCCTGCTTCAGCACAGATGGCTCAGTCTTTGACTGAGCCTCTGATTGAGCCACCCGTGCTGAAGCAGGGATATCCTTAAAACCTGACCTGTTTGGGGGACAGGAATTGAGAGCTGGAGTTGAAAACCTCCTGACTTCGACTTTTTGCTATACAACTGAAAACCTAAAACGAGTACAGTTAGTTCTTCCAGCCACCGCCTCCCTGTGAGAGACCGCCCTAGCTTTAGTAACTGAATTAGCCATTTGCAGGAGCTGGAAGCCATTTTTATTTCACCCAAGTGCCAGAACATTGAAAATCCACATGTCCTGCGGTTCTGGTTTGTCTCATTAGCCTTGAAAATATAAAAAAAAAAATCTTCTGTGATGACACATGCAATAAAAATGGCAGAAACATTGTTATGTGGGTGAGGGCTTTTAACCTTAATGTGACTCCAACAAACTTTTTCTGTGCGGGACTGGTGCTTTGATGTGCAACATCAAAGTGCCAGAGATGAAAGCCGTATCTCTGTTAATTTGCTACTAACGTTGTGTATTCAATAGCATTATATTCTATAGCATTCTATCACAGCCCCCTCGCCACCCACCTCCCCTCCTGACCAGCACTGACCATTTTTATGCACGCGTTCCCGAAATGTCGCTCCTTGCCGGTGGTTTCAATTTGACAGCGATTTTGAGTTCTTAAAAGCGCGTGCCGAGGGTTATGAAAATACGATTAACTCTGCAATCCGCAGCACAGAGGCCCTTTGAATGTGCATGAAATTTAACATTTAAATTGAAATATACAATTTGTATCCGCTCCCCCCGCTTTTTTTTTTCCCCTGTGAAAATGCAAATGGGGCGATATCCTTGGAATAAAGTAGCAGGCCCCTGTGTCCGCAAAACGTTAACCCCTTTCTATCCAGGTGCTTTGCGATGTGGGGAAGGGCCCTGTGAGGTTACATTTCAACTAAGGAATCTTGTTAGTGGATCCCCTTTTCCATAACATCTGAGAATTTCAGGAACCACCTCCCCGCCGGCGTTTAGCTGCAGGAGGACCCTCTGCCGCAGCCGCCGCCGAACCCTCCGCCACCTTCTATGAGAAGCTAAGTTTGAGAGTAGGGGGTTAACTTTATGGGTTTTTGCGGTTAGGGTAAAGGGATTAAGGGTAGGGGGTGGCGTGCGCATTAGGGGGTTAAGATTAGGTGGTTTTAGGGAACGGGCTAAGGTTAGGAAATTACCGTAGTGGCGAAGTGGCCGGCGGCTGAGTGTCCCGCGGTGAGGTGAGCAGCGGCGAAACAGCCACAGCTAAATGCCCTAGACCGCTATTTGGGGAAGTAAAACAGAGAAGCTGCACAGAGCAGATACCATTCTTCCCATAAACGTGGTGCAGGGTCAGGGTGCGCAAACCGGGGGGCGCGAGGAGATGGGGACAGCCGGCAGGGGTGCGCAAACCGGGGGGGGGGGGCGTGATGAGAGGGGGATAGCCGGCAGGGGGGCGCACGGGAAAAACATTGCGCTCCCCTGGTGTAGGGGTTCAGGAAAGGATCAGTGAAACTAAGGGGCTTCTTCTCTGTCTGCCTGAAGCGGCCGATCAAGCCATTTCCATCTGATATTCCCCATTTAAATCAGAGAGAATTTCAGCCCAAAACGAACTGATCGGCCACTTCAGTGGTTATACAGTAACCTCCAATTCCAATAATCTCCTATTCTGGGGAGAACCGTATCAGGCTCATCCTAAAGTCTGAACCCCCGTACTGTAATATGCTGTTACCATGTTATCTACTCAGGGTGAACAGACATCAATAAGAATGTTGTATGTATGCGTGTGTACATTTATATAGTGCTGTCCATGTACACAGTGCTTTACAGCAGTAACATGTGATATAATAGGAATAAGTTCTTCATGCATAAAAGTACACCTTAGGAAAAGAAGTCCATGCCCGAAGAGCTTACAATCTAAATCAGGGTTGTGCAAACTGGGGGGTGAGCCCCCAGGGAGGGCGTGGGATTTTCTAGTAGTGGGGTCAGGGGGGGGGGGGGGGGGGCTCTGTGGTTACAGAGGCCCTGTGCTCTTCCCCAAGGCATTTAAATTAAATGCCGGGAGCGGCGTGAGTCTCTGTAACTTCTCTTACCTGCTCTCAGCCGGCTCTTCTGCGACGCATCACCATGACAACGTGGCGGCAAATGCTGGTGCGGGGCCAAATGGCAACACATTGTCACATGATGCCGTGATATCATATGATGCTACCAAAGCCCGGGAGCAGGTAAGGAGGGGGGGGGGGGAGGCGCGAGCAGGAGGGGAGCACAGATGGGGGCGTGAACTGAAGTTTGCTCAGCCCTGATCTAAGTGACCAACTTAGTTTGACCACCATGAGTAGAGAAGTGGCTCAGTGAGTAAAGACACTTACTGTAAACTATAACACTGACTCTGACCTTGGGTAAATCACTTTATCTCCCTGTGCCTCAGGCACCAATATAACAGAGTGCAAACTCACCGGGGCAGGGGCTGTGCCAGTGACATTCCTATGTGCTGCGTACCGCGCCCTATACTGTAACTGTGACGCGCTTGGAGTCCCATTGGGAGAAAAGCGCTATATGAAATAAATTTATTATTATGGAAGAACCGGCAACAATGCATTATGCTTGAAACATTTGCTGGCCCTACTAGTAGCGGAGCTCCCCAGATACATACCTTACAAGAGGTATTGTAGCATCACTTCTTGGATGGTTTGCTTGCAACATCCTGTCTGCCACTTGCAGATAAATCAGAACGTTACATAGTTTCATTCACTACCTGAGTCACAAGGAGGCCTCTCAAAAAGGCACTTTCCTGAACTTCCCAATGGACATATGCATTTATCAAGAAGTTGATGGACCTTGATACACTTAGAAGATAAGACAGTGGTTTAACATAGGGTTTTGGCCCCCTTCATGGTAATGCTTAAATGTGTTTTTTTTACCCATGCAGAAAAGGATTGAGGTTAGGGTGAGATATACAAGATGTTAAGCAGACCTAGTTTTGGTTTCAGTGTACTGTGTCTGTCTGTCATCCCTCCACCGGCCATGTTCAATCTGAATGACAAAGGAAACCTCTACCAAGTTGAACTATAAAGTGCTATCAAAATATACCCAGAACAAATACTCTGTACTAGGGGAATGCAGAACAAACACTGAGAGTAATTATTGGAGTTCTATTCAGTTTGATCCCAGACTGCAGTGGTTCCTGTTCAAATTGATGCTTATTATTTGCGGATTAGTGCAGGCGTCTTCAGAGTAATGTTACACTGTATAGGTTTCCACGCGTCAATGCCACCAACCTTACACCAGACAATGCAAACATGCCAAACCAACACTAAAAGCTCATTAATCACAAAATGCTGGCATTATCGCGGTACAGCAGAAGTGCCCTAATGCAAAACGGTTCAAGCAGGGGCTAGCAAAATGCATAAATACCGCTTCTGTGATTTAAATGGTTCTTACCAATGACAGGTTACTGAGTGCTGTCTTAAAACCACTTCCCCAAAACTGTGTCACCTCAGCACTTCTTTAATTTCTAGGTTCAAACTACAAATGAGCAGGTTCAAATGAACATCCAGTAGACCAGTTTCCGTTGTAGATATGCTACGAGTGGTGGCTTTGATGGGGGTTAACCCAGGGGTGGGCAACTCCAGTCCTCAAGGGTCACCAACAGGTAAGGTTTTAAGGATATCCCTGCTTCAGCAGAGGTGGCTCAATCAGTGGCTCGGCCCCTCTGGCAGTGAAAGGGGTTAAGATCAAGCAGGTGTTAAAAAAATAAAATAAAAATAAAACTTTGACCTTCAGCGTTTGACCAACTAAACAGAAAGAATGCCAAACACTAAGAGGAGAAGTATTGATTAGTCCTGTCTGTATGAATGATGACAAAGTTGTAAGCGTTTATTAATGGCTGGCAGGAGCACAGCGGTTTGGATTCTTGGCATAAAAAGAACGTGAAATAAGATGCTTTAGTTGACTAGACCAGGAGTTCTATAGAAGACGTGTGGAGTTTAATGATAGAAATCCATAGGTTCTCTGCCAGAAATACCGCAGGCCAGTTAGGCCGCAGAGAACCACTGCACCAGGATTTATGGTCCAGGGTTTTACCGATCGTAAATAGGGGCTCAAAAAGGACATTTTCAGGCTATTTATTGGGTGTCCAACGAGACTATCTGTGCCCCAAACTGTATTAACTTTCTTTAATACCAGAGGAGTAACCATTCTAACTTCTGGAATAAGCAGCCGGTCCCTTTTTGTTCTGCATGTCGCAGTGCTGCTGCCGTTTGGTAATGTTACAGCTGCTCCATTGCTTCCGAAACTCACCAACCGTCTCTTGCCCTGTACCCAATGCTTCAACTTACCCCGCCTATAGATTGTAAGCTCCTTGAGGCAGGACCTCTTCAAACAACACAATGCGGGACTATCCTACCTCTCCTAACACAATTTTAATCCTGTCTGCATATGTTACATAATCATATCTCTGACTGTCCATTGTATTGTATTGTATTGTATGTCTTTATTTATATAGCGCCATTAATGTACATAGCGCTTCACAGCAGTAATACACGTGGTAATCCAATAAATAACAGATAATATAAATAACAGATCATGGGAATAAGTGCTTTAGACATTAAGGAAGAGGAGTCCCTGCTCCGAGGAGCTTACAGTCTAATTGGTAGGTAGGGAGAACGTACAGAGACAGTAGGAGGGAGTTCTGGTAAGTGCATCTGCAGGGGGCCAAGCTTTATGTGCCATGTGTTCAGAATAGCCACAGTCCTATTCATATGCTTCTTTAAGCAAGTGTGTCTTAAGGTGGGTCTTAAAGGTGGATAGAGAGGGTGCTAGTCGGGTACTGAGGGGAAGGGCATTCCAGAGGTGGGGGGCCGTCAATGAAAAAGGTTTAAGGCGGGAGAGGGCTTTAGATACAAAGGGGGTAGAAAGAAGACATCCTTGAGAAGAACGCAAGAGTCTGGATGGTGCATAACGAGAAATTAGGGCTGAGATGTAAGGAGGGGCAGAAGAGTGTAAAGCTTTAAAAGTGAGGCGAAGAATGGAGTGTGAGATGCGGGATTTGATCGGAAGCCAGGAGAGGGATTTCATGAGGGGAGATGCTGAGACAGATCTAGGAAAGAGTAGAGTGATTCTGGCAGCAGCGTTAAGGATAGATTGTAGGGGAGACAGGTGAGAGGCAGGAAATGTCTGCGATGCCCCCTTAAGTGGAGGCCTGTATTTACTTCAAACATAAATGATGATTGATGAGGGAGTGAAAATGGATGCGCAGGGGTCTGTCTGGACTTTTTCACGCCTCCCAATATTTCAATGTGTTTTAACCCATATACAAACCCTGATGAAGTAAAATTGACAAGCATCAACAACTATATTCCGAGTTCAGTGAAAAAGTTCATCTATCCGTACCTGAGCTGGGCGTTAATGACCTGGCAGTAGCAAATCTAGACGATTAACCTTTAGAACACAATAAAATATAATGTACTTTATCAGTTCTGCTTTCGAACATCTGGCTAACTACTGTACCTTGCTGCTGATTACAGACCAAATAACCTGTGAGAGGCTTAATAGAATCAATTAAGTGGATCTCTCAGAAGCAGTGTAGGCAGGGTGCAGTAGAACTGAAGCACCTCCCGAGTGTTCATCCACCAATCACCAATGCAGTTAATTTACATCCATTACCTAAACGAGGTGCAAAAACAGTTTCTATAGTTACTAAGTTTATTTCTCTCAATGTCACCGAAAAGGTCTGTTCAGAGATTTGCCGGTGTAAAGCTCCATACTGGGCCTGATTACTCATCCTTAGGTTTATACTGGGTCATTCTCAGCATTATGTATCTGAAAGAGAAACTGAGGTAATTATGGACATAAATTAGATTAAATATAACAACTTTTTCTTTCACACAAAGACTATCTCCCCCCCCCCCCCCCCCCCCCTTTTGGTTGTAAAGAAGATAGTGTGATTCACAGAAGCAATTAAATACATATTTGATTTACTTTTTAGTGACTGCTATACAATATCGTAACAGTTTCAGTCCTGGGGTTACGAGCATGTGGTCTCAATGTACATGCAACATTTATTCAACTTTGCACGCACTCAGTACATGAACTCCTTCCTTGCTGCAGCGCCCTGTTGCCCAACGCTCGGGAAAGACTCAAATCCTTCTCAGAACAATCCTAGTATGCACAATTCAATACAAATAAATTACAATGCCACAAATGAGTGAGGGGAAGAGGTGACAAGTTCCTAACGCTTCATTTTCAATAACAATAGAAGGCACACGGTTCTCCTCCATAATGTATGCTAATTACAGAGACTGGACATTTATCACGGTCTCCACAGTGAACAGTATTGTCACTTCTTATTCCACTTAATATAGCTTTTCTTCTCTGGCAGGAATCTGCTCTGTAGATCATCCTGTCAGAATCCTGTTAATTCAATGTACAGTAACAGCGATGACCAGTTATGGTAATCCATCCTTGATTTCAGTCAGCGGATTTGTGTGTGCGTCCTAAGGTAGATGAAGGAAGGACGTGGCTTGGGCAGAATGGTGCGTCTTCGTATGGGAATAGACTTTGGCATGGGGTAACATACGGGTGTGGCCCAATAAGAGGGCCCACCCTAGTATGAGAACATATTGGGATGGTGGAGGATGTTACCGCAACATGGAGTGAGGAGTGGAGCTGGTGGCCTCTTTGAGGTCACATTCTTCTAATTGTATGGTTGTTTAACATGGGTGGGAAAGTATTTCATGTGCAAATAATAAAGGCATCGCATTATGGACCATGCATGCTTCCTATGGGCAGTGATCTGGTTTACATAGTTCTAGACTTTGTAATTAATGAAGGGTATTTAAAAACATCCCTATGGATTCTGCCTTATGTCTCAGAGTAAATCTATCCGTAGGGATTCTGATGAACAAAACGATTCATTATGTCACTAACATAGGCGGGTTACTGCACTGCACACAGTGAAGCAAAGCAGGCACAACATAAACATACCACAATAAACTCATACGCTAATTCTAGTAACAGCAACAACAGGAGACTGAGCAAGTTCGTTTCGTCACACAGAGGATTTGTATCCTCCACCTCAAAGGTAAATGTGCTTAAAATAACGTTATCCCTCTTGCCTACTACCATCCCACCTCTCTGCAGAACTCGGATTAGAAGACATTGAGGGCAAGTTGGGCTTGGCATAGAATAAAATAGACGTGGCCGTTAGTCTAGTTGCGAAATAAATGAATATTTCAGGTGGTACCTTTTTTTTAATGTCAACAATTGATATTTTAGGACAAGCTTTCGAGGGTACTTCTCTCTTCCTCGGGTCCCTCGATACTGGTTTAGGCCACGTCCAGACGACGCGCATGGTGCGAACAAAAGGCCATACCTCTATGAGGCAGGCCATAGAGCGCGACCGCGCGCAGACAAACAATTTTGTGAAGGTCTGGTCACGTGTGCGATTCAGCCAATGAGGGTGAACCACTCACGTGACATCACAGCCACGCCTCCCCATCGCTGTGGATCACAGGCCACAGATCACTTGGCCGACAGGCGTGCGAGACACCATGCGCTTCGTTGCGCGCATGCCTACTATATCTGCGGCCTTACACAGATTCCATTCTACAGATGTAGAGTCCACCGTAAATTAAGACCAATGAGCAGAAATCAGAAAGAATGGCGGAGGAGCACAGGAATGGTAAACAGACAGATGTTAACTCATTACTGCTGGATGATTGGGCTAACATTCTCCCCACATGTCTCACTATTCCTTTCAGCCATGTATTGCCCTGACTGTTTATTTGCCGTTCCTCTGCTACCCTACCATGCTTTCTGATTTTCCCATCTCAGATTTCACATCTGCGTTAAACTCATGGAACGTCTATAACATCTGTATTGCCAAACCTGAAGAAGAGTGTAGAACTTCTGAAAGTTTGCCCTAAAATATCAATTGATAGTCCAAATAAAAAAAAACACCTAACACTGAAGTACTCATACATGTTGCATGGGGTAGAACAATATTTGGGAAATGTTGCCAGCCTTAAACTGCAGTGTTTGAGATCTGTGTATGGTTAAGCTGAAGTGCCCCAAGATACAAGCTGGAAATAGTTTTCCTTGTAATGCTGATAACCTCCACGTATCATTTATTAGGACTTGTCTTAAATAAATAAAGCAAGTTCGAAAATGCACAAAACGTTTTTTTTTTGTTGTCATGACTGTATTTTTCTATCATGAATCAGCAATGTCACATAATTGAAGAGCCTGTAATTTGGCCTCTGAGTCCTAAACATGCATTGTCAAATACAGTTTAGCATCTTGCAGACATTACAAGAGTATCAAACGCAATGTTCAAACGCAATTCAATGGCAGGATTTGTTTAAATGGAAGAAAGTCCGAGAATGGAAAGCAAACTTTATTCACAGCTGTCGCGTTTATAAATATATATTTATATATATTACATTTGTACAATCTACAGTACTTTCCAAATTGTATTCCAGTTTATACCTGCAAAGAGAGAGCAATGAAGAATGACATTAACATAATTACTAATATACAAATTAATCATAGCCCTATATTATCAAATATATCATTGAAAATATCCCGGTTAAAAAAAAAATGGGACCGGCTGGATATTTTCTTTGGTAATGGCACGGACTCTTGCAAAACCGCCAGATGGCTTTCACAAATGGAATACAATGTTAAATAGCCAAAATAAAGTGCAACGTCACACATTGATTAACACTTTCCTTTCTTCTTAGACCAAATAACGTCAGTTGCATGTTACATGACAAATAACTGTATATGGAGTGAAACCAGAGAAGGGCGTGTGCCCGGGGTGGAAAACTGTAGTCCTCCAGGGCCACCAACAGGTTAGGTTTTGACGATATCCCTGCTTCAGCACAGGTGGCTCAGTGGAAGACTGCACCACCTGTGCTGAAGCAGGGATATCCTCAAAACCTGACCTGGTGGTGGTCCTTGAGGGCCGGAGCTGCCCACCCCCTGGTTTGCAGGCGATTCAAATACAAAGGGTAATGATGGGTACATTTCCTGGAAATGCTCATGACTTTTTGACACGGGGATCTTGGTCTGGCCACTGTATTTGTTGGTGCTTTAACCCTTTCACCGACAGATGGGTCTGCCATACATTGCCACGCCCCCTCTGGCAGCGAACAGATTAAACCAAGAACATTTTTTTGGCCATGCCAAGAAAATGGCAGCAGAGTAGATTAAAAGCTCTCAAGGGGTGGGGGAAAGCATCAATCATAACTAGAACGACCCAGGCAGCATAACTGTACAATGCATTAAAAAAAAGACCTCGTTCTTTGAAGACTCTGCATTCACACACATTTTACAATTATTATATTAACTGTACAGTACTCTCATATTGTAGGATGTAAACGTATTTGTTTCCGTCAACCCAATGTTGGTGCCTTTGGAGAATGCAACTCAGAGGGCCGGGAAGAGCCTGGTTCTGTATTATCCCGTCAGTGGATTTCATCATAAGGTCTCACGTGGTTGTTCTAAATGAACCTGAACAAACACTGTCCCGCTTTGTAATTGTTGCGTTTACCTCGTCATACACTCTGCAGCATCAGATATTGTAGGCAATGCATGACCTTGTATGAAATACCACAACTCGTTCTCCGGTGCTTTCTTTACAGCCTGCGACAGTTCATAAAAAAAAGTTTACCTTGTGCATTTATTGGTCATTCCATGTTTTCTTAAATGTAATAACTGTCCTCTGCTCTCTGTGTATTCGTACCAGAATACTGGTCACAACATCCAGTAACCAAAGAGAATTCACTTTTTGTGTAACCAGGTAATAAAATGTAACCAAAGAACGTTCTTGAAATCTTGTTAGACATTTTCATGTAACCTCTCCATATAGTTCCTGAGCTCCTTGCATTCCCCCATGTCTATACCTTGACACACCCACTTAATATCATCCTCATTGTTAATTAAAATAGGGTTGACAACAGGACAGCCATCCTCGCACGGGATGGTTGTAAACGTGGTGAATTTGACCCGTTTCCGTTTGGAGGTAGGTGAGGCTGAAGGCTCACTCCTCTGTTCTTTCCCTTCACTGAAGGAAGTCTCTGCACACCTGTACACCTGTCCATTTACAGTTTTGGGATGATTGGCATTGAGAAGATATTTACTCTCTTCGATATTCATCCCTCTGTCTACAGCTACAATGCACTCATCCTGCTGAGATGAGAAGTTAATACTATTTTCCAAAAGCTCTGTCCGGGTAGTGAGCCCAACCCAGTCGTGCGAGTGCGTCATACTCTCCTGCTCATCCACAGGAACTTGTTTGTGCCTATACTTTAATGCAAATGTTACACAATTGATAAGGAAAACGAGTATGGCCAGGCAGAAGACACCCAGCAAAGCATACATTCCAATTTCTAAATCACTTAAGCCTCTGGCATTTTGCACAAGATCATTTTCCTCCATATCTCCGTTGCTACTTGGCAGGTCAACCTGTGCAGGGAAACTGGTAAAATCCATTGGTACATTTGGTAGGTGGCTTTCATCATCCAAAAGGCTCTCTCGTTCTCCTTTCTTATTTAGTTGGGCTCTGTCAGTAGTTGCTTTATTCATGGTCTGAACGTCTCTATCCATAGAAGACGTACCAAAGAATGCACTATCTGGCCTGGTTCCTCCTAGTACAGTCTTCTGCCTTCTATTAATAGCATGGTTCTCTGAACGGTCTCCATGGTTGACACTACTGCTGCTATTCCCATCATTCTGGCCAAACTTAACTTTAATGTTTCCAACGCCTACAATAAGAACACTCTTTCGTTTCGATTTCTGGCATAACTCGCTTATCATCAGTTCCACTTTGACCAGGCCCCCCTGCCCTTTGGCTGTGGCCGAAAAGACCGGCCATTTAGATTTGGAGTCTTGCAAAACAGAGAAAACGTTCTCATCAAAAGATGTAACGCTTAAAGTGAAGTCCTTAGGATCGTAAACATCCAGGGGGATCACGGAGCCGTCGCTAAACTGGATCCAGCAACTGATCTGAACTTCCTGTGTGCAAAAAACAAACACAGAAAGCTCAACAAACATCAACCGATACAAAGAAGAAAATGTTTTTTAGGAAGAACATTTTATACTGCAATAAATTGTAAACTACTAGGAGGTGAAGGACACAAATTCCTATCTGAGACATAAAAACAGTGGTTTAAAATTCTTGGTAATAAAATGTGTTTTTTTTTCTCGGTGGTGCTAAAAAGATGATGGGTCCCTTGAGCGATATGGATTCAAATTTAACAGCAAAATAATAAACTGACTGTCAGAAGACATTACTAGACACTGGCTTAATTTATCGCCGTTGTGTATTTCAATGAAAGAGAATTGCACATTTCTAAAATGCATTCATTTAAGAAATGATAAAGTATCTAGCCTTCAGGTATCGTAGTCACGAACACTCTCCTAAAGCAACGGGTTTGTTCTGCGCTAAGAAATCGGCTTCCGTTTGCTTTAATAACGTCTGCGGGAAAGCAGAAGTTCATTTCAGAAGTGATATAGCAAAAAAGATTGATAAGGAGTTGATCAACATTTGTTTTCTTTCACTCGCAACGCCCCAATAAGTTGGTCTTCACTCTTGTAGAAGTTTGGTTAATGTGTGTTCACGTCATGTAAGGACTATATGAAGGGCTCTTTTTATTTTCTAAGATCCTTAATTTCAATTGTATGTGATGCTGCAGATATAACAGAACTGAAGGGTTTAATAACACGGAACATGCACCATGGACCATGGACTATCACATAATGTTTCAGTATGTTTGGATACTTTGTTTCTATAGAGCAGAGGACCAGGGCTATTGCTCCCTTCCGTCAAATCTCAAAGTGACTCTACCTTACCAAACCCACGTTTTATTTACCAACATTTTTTTGTTTAGGTTGTTTTTTTGCCTGCTATTGTGTTGTGAGGTATGCAGTATACAAACACACCAGCATAACATGTGCACTCTCAAAGTGTCATTCCGTTCAATTACCGAGGTCACTTGCTACACAGTGAATGCAGTTAAGTCAATGACTTCCTTGGAAGGTCGTAATGACCTTATGCTCATGTGAAGCGTACCTGCTTTGGAGAATGAAAGTGTTCTTGTGCAATGGTCGTTGCATAGATCGCCTTGTTGCTTCCTGTGCTGAGCTGGAGCGACAGTGACAGGCCGGTCACCACTTGAATGCCCAGATCTGTGATCGTCACCTTCTCGTCTATGACCATCATGGTTTTCTCTGCTAGAATGGAGTCCGAAAGTGGGGATAAAATCTGAACGGCAATAAGAAGAGTGAGAAACCAGACTGTGAACTGAGCCCTGTAACTAGACGCGTGCGGTGTTGTGCTGGTTATTTTGTGAATGTCCGTGCAAATTTATTGAGAAACTCGCAAACTGGAAAGTATTCCTGTAATTTTTTTATGAAGTGAATCTGGATTAAACCTACAGTGCTGCTGTATTATCTGGTTGATTCATGCAGCTCTATTCGATCACATTAACGTGAACTTCTGCACTATTTTTATTTCCCATAACTGCACGACTACGGAAGCTTTGTGTAAACCTCTGCATCACATGTGGGCTGAGTGAGTAGCTCAGTGGTGAGGACAATGCCTTTGAAGCAGATGAACATAGATTGAAAGGGTCAGCTCTCCGTGTGATCTTGTGGAAGTCACTTTGTCCCCTTGTGTTTAACCCCCTCAGTGCCCTAATGACGTATGCTGTATGTCAAGAAAAGTGCCGCCCCAGAGGCCCTTATGTACACTGTATGTCATTGGCCATTGCTCGCTTTTTAGGGTCTGTACGTGATCGCGTACCACACTGAAGGGTGGGTGGGGGGAAAGGTCATCACACCTAGCCTGACAGCCGGAACCCAGAACTGATCATGTGATCGCTCCGAAGAGCGGTCACTTGATCCGGAAGGCCAGATGGCCATGGAGGTAGCACGACCCTCTGGCACTGAAAGGGCTAAGGCACCGTGAAAAGTAGATTGTAAACTCTAAGCGGAAGACTCATGGTACCTGCAACATGCTACATACAGCCCTGTGCTATATAAAAAATATATATTATCGTTGTGGTACAGATTACGGAATATGAATTAATAAATAAAATCAAGACATCCAAGTAATTTTTATGTAAACATTTGTGTATTGTTTTAAACACGGTCCGGATTCCTATTAATAAGATCTGGGCTCTTCCTGCTTTTATGGGATTGTACGTATCAGCAGAAAGTTCTGATGTATTTACCTGTAACGTTGTCATGCCAACCTCTTGCCCAATCAGAATCTGGCCTTGAAGCTTCACCACTCTGGGCTTGTCCACCTGGATAAATTCCCTAACTAAGTCTGTGATGTCGACTTGCCAGTCGGATCCGAGCAAGTAAGTCAGCTGACCAACAATGTCAGAGGGCTCGGCTATGAACTGGGTGAGGACTCGCAGTATGGCGTGCTGATACTGGAGAGTGCAACCTCTTCCCTTCCTGTCATCATCATCTTCATCGTCACTGTCTCTGGCTGGTCTGGAAGAAGATTCAGGAAACGTCCCATTGTTACAACGTATTACATTGCTAGAAGGCCAAACACATGCTATATAGTAATACATTGGGCACATGGAGCCACAAACACAATGCAAAGAATCACAAGGGGTTAATCCTTAGAGTAAAATAAATAAATAAATAAAAACCTGCTACTCATTCATTAGGGGAATGAGGTATTGAAATGGTTGCAGTGTAGATTGACTATGCCCATCAATAAAACAACGGGGGCATTCAGCTGAATTCTTATGTGTCTGCTGCTAATTAGAATATTTATTCAATGACCCAGTAAAAATAGTATGATTATAATGATGAAGTAACGAAGATGTTTCCCATGGAACTTTAGGGACTAGAACATCAACATTATGGCAAGACTAAAAAAAAAAAAAAACATTACCGGATCGCAGAAAATAATGCTGCAGCTACAAAGCACACCGTCAAGAAGCACCTTCATATAGCAGTAGTGATACCCTAGTAAAGTGTAGTGTAGTTCCGAAACTAGAGTGGTTTATTTTTCCGACCTCCGTTTTACATGATTCAATACATTTTTTTCAACGCGAGTCGCCCTCTCTCCGTTTATTCGCATGGCGGCGCGTCGCAATACTTTTACATTTGGTTTAGTTCTGGAAGACTGCTAAATAGCTCCCGTCACATAGATTGTAAGCTCTTTGGGGCAGGGACACCCTTTGCCTTATGTTCTTATTTAGTGGTTGCTCTCATCACCACTGTTTGTACTTTATTATCCCTGTATTGTAATGTTGTAAAGTGCTGCATACACTGCCGGCACTATATAAATAAAATAATATCTATATATATCTATATATCTATGTAACGCCTGTTCGTGTCTGGTCTGACCCACCCAATCTCACTTTGGCCCCTGTGGACTATCCAGCCCCGTTACATGTTCGTGTCTGTGGTGCACCTGTAGGCAACAGGACTCCTGAGTCTCCCGCTAGATGGTATTGGGGGATGTCAAGGCAGACAGGTAGCTGAGGTAGTGGGTGCTAGTCCTACTTACAGCACGTGCAGCGCCTCCACCTCATCAGGATCTATGCGTATGCAGGTAGATGGTCCTGATGAGGAACTCCTTCTTGGTGGTGAGGGCCCCAGGAGAGTAATTGCAAACTCACACCATGGGGTTCTCGTTGAGCAAGCCATTTTTATTTTGCGTGGTGATAAGGGCCAGCCGCCCCTCACAGTCATTGTCTCAGCCGCACATTGTTCCGTGATTTCCTTTAAAAGGTACGCCCTCCCAATGGAGTGGGATTCCCTCTCCCCGCAGGGAGATCACCCCTGTGGCAGGTCCCTGGACACAGGTGGCCTTCTCTGACTTGATATAGAATGGTGCCACTAGTTACTGCACTAGTGGGCACCGTTGAACTTGCTGCTTCACCGTCACCTTGAACCTCAACCCGCAGCAACCACACGCACTAACTTTAGGCAGTGCAGTGTCTTATATACCTCAGGAAGCAGGCACATCTCTGATGTCACTAACTAGGGACTCAGAGCATGTAGCCACTCCCATCCATACATAGGGCACCTCACCAGGGTGTGAGGACAAACCTCCATGATTACTGCTGGCATTCCTGTAACTTACCAGGTTTTTACTGCCAGCAGGAGAGATGACTGAAGACATTGTTATGCATGGCTACATACTCCCCCTGGTGAATCCCCACCGTCCCGGCTGGGACCTAAATTTGGTGTACCTTTCTCCAGGAAACACTGCAAAAGGAACACACATCAAAAGTCATAACAATGCTTTTCATCCAAAATTAGAAATATAACACAGCGCTCACTGACCAGTAGGGGCGCTCAAGATTTTTTTTCCCAGACCTCAGTTGCTGGCTCCCTAATAATAGTGCCGAGGATCTGGATCTTTATTCTCTGCCCGCCATGTCGGTCACTGTTACACTATACTCCCTAGGCAAGCCACGCTCCCCTCTATACACCACCTTATGCATATAGATGCTGCGCCCAATACTCCAGACTCGCATTAACTGGGATATTCGTTCCTCTGCTTGGGGCCCCGTAATGGCACCTCCCTTGGCCACCATGTAGTACTCAATATCCTCCCTGACCCACCCATCCCGGCGATCCTCTATCTCCTGCATGAGGGGTTCGGGAACATATGGATATTCTAGCCCATGAGTACGTTTATATTTAGCTATAATGGCCCGTTCTGCTCGGCAGGCCCTTGTCAGCTTAGCACTGCCCATTCTCCTGGCAACACCCATGACAGGGGTTCATCGGGATCCACCGGATCATACAACCCATCTGGACCCCGGGGTTCTATAAATCCACGCCCAATCCTAAACCATCTATCCTGGATTTCCCTGAGATGATCCTCCTCCGTAAACTCCCATTTAGCCCACCAATGATCTATCACCCCCTCCCGATCTATGATGAACCGGGTTTAATCAAGCCAGGGCACATATCCTTCAAATAAGAGAGCCCACCATCGGGTTTCCCTGACTTCCTCTAATGATACTTCCTCTAGCTCTCCCTCTTCTGGCCCACCTCCGGAAGATATGCACGACGTACACTCGGACGGTACTTGATTGTCCGAACCCTTTTTCTGGCTCCCCATAGTATCGCTCACATTACTGGGACAGTCACTGGACACCGACACCTGTCGTGTAATCCTCCCTCCTCCCACTGACCCATCATCAGAGGTCCCATAGTCCAGGCTCCCAGTCCGTTCATCGGAAGCGACCCGTGACTCCCCTGACATCCCTAAACTAGAAGATGACCCAAAATGGAAAATGAATGGGGCTGGAACTTTAACTAGGGCCTGGGGTCTAGCTAGGACTGGGGTTTGAGGATAGGGCCGCACAGTCGGTATCCACGGGGCTAGGACCCGCTCTTCTCTGCTACCTGGTCGGGTTCCGCTGCAGGGACTCCCCGTCTCTCCGGTCTCACGACTCCTCGATCGCTGCGTTGATCGCCCGCTCTTCTTGGACTTGGGCGTCCGACCTCCACTGCTCGAGCGACGGGCACGATCATCTCTTTCGCCACTCCACCGGAAGTGATGTCCGGGCACGCATGTGTTCCGCTGCCATCATGGGTTGGGACCTCTTCATCCACCACGATATCCGGCAACGCCTTTTTCCATTATGGCGCCGCCTGGGCCTGGCCCTTTCCTTCCTCCGCCCCCACCTTGGAAGCCCGGGGCAAGCATGGACTCTGCTTACCACTCCGGTGCGTTGGAGTGGACCTGCCGCCATCAGATCCGCTGGTCACCACGGCCGTGGGACTTCGCCGTGGTATGGGCGACACTCGTCTCCGTTCTTCGCCGACACCAGTAAGTGGCACTCTTTTACTTGTACTGCTGCTATGGTACGCCGGCGGTCGGGTCGTAACGGCAATAATGCTGAGGGACTCCTCGTCCAAGGACTCCAATTTGGCATTTGGCCGGGGCATTCCGCCTGGTGATTTGCGGCGCGGCCCCCTCTTATCACCGCGTCGGTGACCGGTTTTCTCGGTCGGCTCTGTTTTGATGGCCGGAGCTGGTCCCTGTTCACCGGGACTCGTAGCCTCCCTCCATAGCGCACCAGGAAGTTCCGCAGCCAGCATAGCGGCATCTTCCGCCGCCTCTACTGCCTGAATTGGCACAAATGTGGGCATGGGCCATAAATATTGTAGGCCACACTAGGCGCATCGTGCAGTGGAGCTCACCGCTCCGCCCGGCAGTCGACACTGCAGGCATAGGCATGCTACTGTCTCTACGCCCTCTACTCAGAGGATCAGGAAGCCTCCTGGAGCCGAGTAGGGATGAGTAGTTATCAAAGGCCCTTGTTCTTGTTTGCAAGCCATAGTCACCAATGGAGGTGCTCGCACTAGTGGTCTGTACGGCTTGCTGGTTCCTCGCAACTGAAGGGCATGGGCTGGGTCGCCAACCCTTCCTCCAGCTTTCTCCATCCGCATCCGCCAAGACAGGAAACCACTCCCCCTGGTTGAAACTTGGGGGATATCTCGTAGACTTGTAGGCTGGCCCAGCACAGGGGCGGAACTAGTCACAGTCCATGTGGGCGCGGCTCCAGCTTTCGCGCCATACCCCCCAACGGGGCGGGGTCTCTCCGTTGGCGCCACTCCTGGCCAACTCTCTGCAGATTGAGCTTTTGCAATATTCTCTGCAACTGGCCCACGCGGTTGTTTCCCAGGGACGCGGGACCCGCCATTTTGGATTGCACTGTCACTCGGATTCATTTTTGAGGTAGCATTCGATTGTTTGTTTGTTAAATAACAAGGAAGTCCATTACGTGCCTCCCATTTCACGATACTGTCCCCTTCACTATCCCCAGGGTCAGTTCTCCAAGGTTCGAAGCAGGCCATACACGGCACCACCACTGTTTTCACACCATTCCACAACAGGCTCACAAAAGTCTCCTCTGTAGCTGGCTCCTCTTCCTCACACATCACAACATATTCGTTCTCTCCCTCGGCCTCCGTCAGTCATATTTGAGCTTCCACACCGCGCGGATTTTCCATTCAGGCGGGCGCCGTTCGATTACTGTGTCTTGAATTATTGTACATGGAGCTCCACTCTGCGGGGCAGCTGCCACACCGATACAATAAAAATGCCTTGTGCACCACCTTGTGTACCTAATGTAGATCTGACTCGTGTTTGCACTACCTCAGGCTAGGCTCACTCTTTCTGTGTCTGCTGTATCTCCTTCCTCCCAGCCTGTGCTCCCTGCGTCAAGTGGTCTGGAATGGACTAGAATACTCTGGTTTGTCCATGCAATACTTTGGCGTCTACCTACTGTTGCTAGTCTAGCGCAGACCCTCTCCAGGATTCCTGCTCTAAGTTACCAGTTTATCCCTTTAAGGCCTCCTACCACTAGCACTACCTCAAGGGACTCGGACAGCTATAACCCGGCTCCAGACCTAAGAATCCCAGGGCGTCTATGCCTTCCGTGTCTTCCGCGGCCTCCCTTGACTACCCCTGGCTCCTTCCCACGCTACACAAAGTGGCAGCAGACACTCTTCCCGTTCCTGGTGAGCCTAGCAAAAGCCTATCCTGTTGACAGGTATCTCAGCAGCGCCTCCAACTGTAACGCCTGTTCGTGTCTGGTCTGACCCACCCAATCTCACTTTGGCCCCTGTAGTCTATCCAGCCCCGTTACATGTTCGTGTCTATGGTGCACCTGTAGGCAACAGGACTCCTGAGTCTCCCGCTTGATGGTATTGGGGGATGTCAAGGCAGACAGGTAGATGAGGTAGTGGGTGCGAGTCCTACTTACATTACGTGCAGCGCCTCCACCTCATCAGGATCTAAGCATATGCAGGTAGATGGTCCTGATGAGGAACTCCTTCTTGGTGGTGAGGGCGCCAGGAGAGTAATTGCAGACTCACATCATGGGGTTCTCGTTGAGCAAGCCATTTTTATTGTGCATAGTGATAAGGGCCAGTCGCCCGTCACAGCCATTGTCTCAGCCGGACATTGTTCCGTGATTCCCTTTAAAAGGTATGCCCTCCCAATGGAGTGGGATTCCCTCTCCCCACAGGGAGATCACCCCTGTGGCAGGTCCCTGGACACAGTTGGCCTTCTCTGACTTGATATAGAATGGTGCCACTAGTTACTGCACTAGTGGGCACCGTTGAACTTGCTGCTTCACCGTCACCTTGAACCCCAACCCGCAGCAACCACACGCACTAACTTTAGGCAGTGCAGTGCCTTATATACCTCAGGAAGCAGGCACATCTCTGATGTCACTAACTAGGGACTCAGAGCATGTAGCCACTCCCATCCATACATAGGGCACCTCACCAGGGTGTGAGGGCAAACCTCCATGATTACTGCTGGCATTCCTGTAACTTACCAGATTTTTACTGCCAGCAGGAGAGATGACTGTAGACATTGTTATGCATGGCTACATCTATATATATCTATATACATACACACACATACAGTATATGTTTGCTTTTCCAGAAAATAAACTTTTGAGGTCTACAAAGACACTGGGTAATATTGCGCTTCTCCCCAAACATGAACTATTTCTCTAAAACCCCTTTTAGATGTACCCCTGGATAGGCCCGATTAGGAAGAAATCTCACAATGTCAGATAAAAGTCATTTTTAGTCAAACAAAACCTCATACAGTGAAAGTATCAAATGTGGAGCGAGTCACTGAAGTTGAAAACAGGAAAATACAATACTGTACCTCTTGTTGGACATAATTGGGACCCTCCAACCTTTGATCTGATTTAATTCAGTATCAGACACGTCTATCTGCAGAGGGAGCCGAGGGACCCAGACGGTCATCTCTAGCGAGGCTTTCAAATGCTGGTAAGTGAAATGAACAATGGCATTCACTTTTCCTTTCATTTCCTTCCCATTCACAAAGACATAGTCACATCGATCAGAGACCTGCAAGGTGAACAAAGAGAACAGTCTCACCTCCTGAAAACTACCCATCCTACAGAACACTGCCACATTCTGTCCGGACTAACTATGGGGTCTGTCACGTACGCACAGCACACCTGTGAGCACGTGACCTGCATATGGGATAAACGTTAATACACAGCTACCTAGCTGGCAAACCTTTCACCTTCTGCAAAGTTCACTCGAATTAACAATATCTCCCCTCACTCCGTCCCTATATACCGCCTGACAGCACACTTGTGAGCACGTGACTTAGATATGGAACCAGGGTTAATACACACGGCTACTCTAGCCAACTCGCCTTTCTCCTGCGCAAGGTATTTTCAGTGAGTTCATATTAACCCCTTACTCGATTTGCAATCATATCTATCTGCTTCCACCACCAAATAAATATGTTAAAATATGTAATTATATATATTTGCCAGGGTCTCAGGTCCCTGTTTATTAAAGAAAAAAACAATGCACTTAACACACAAAAATCTGTTGTAGCAAAATGTGTACGAAAATGTAAATACTCTCTCCAGGGCATGCAACAGTTCATTCAGAGCCCAAAGCATCACTTATTAAAGATTGTTTTAATATATGAAAATACAGTGCTTTAGATTACAGAAATGATAAAGTGATTATTACAAGAACATACACTTATAATAAATGCAGAACAGTTTCTTAAAATAAAAGGATAAAATAAACAGAAATCCCTATACAGTACGTGACCATATGTCAAAGGTCCTGTCCCAGAGAGGTCACTGGAGTAGAAGAGAATTCACGTATCTGATAACAAAACACTCTGTTTAATTCTGATTTTTTTATTAAAACATGCCAACATTTATGCCCAGACCTTCTTGCATTGAAACACACTTAAGGCTGAGGTCCTGGTGTCGGCGCTGCACACGCACCTTCCAGGCTGGCGGCGCGTGCCGCTGAGATCCCCAGTCTGCGTTGAGCTGCAGGGGGAAAGACGGGGGCATGTGATGGGGGGCGCGGCCATGACGTCACCCAGCAGGTTCGCCGTCATTGGCTGAACCACCGGGACAGATATGCCCCATCATGGCTGCACCCCCCCGACATGGCCCCTTCCCTACAGACCACTGATAGTGGCTGTAGTCTCTGCACGCGCCACCATGCCGCCAGGCGCGCGTGCGGCAGGGAGGACTGGGGCCGTAGACTTAGGCAGGGAGTGCAAACAGAAGGGAGGAGAGAGTACAAAGATAAGCAGGGCATGATGGAGGAGAGAGTAAGGTGGTGAAGAAGGGATAAGAGACAGGGATAACAGGGAGGGGTGAAAACAAAGAGTAATGTTTCAATAACAACCTTTAAGATCTGCTAGATCGGCGTATGTTACGCCGAGTTCAGCTAGTGTGTGTGTAGACATATACATGTATATATATATATATGCTTCATTATTGACCTAATGATGTACTAATTTAAGTTAATGCATTAAGTGCTAACGGGTATCTTCAAAACTCAATAAAGCAGTGCTAAGAGCTGTTTTTGGTCAAACAGGGCATTGCGTTAACTATAACGGACATTAGTGCTAATGAGATGCTAAATAAGTGTTGCCACCAATAACACATTCACCGAGCTCCCGTTCAAGTATAACGAATGGATTTAACGTTACATTAGTTAGGTCCTAGCTAAACTTGCCGTTACTCACATCGAGATGCTGACATAGGTCTTTTACAGGCTCTGGATGAGTGTAAGAGCACAGTTAGGTCTGATTTAACTAACATATTACTTGCTGGGTTCTCTCTCTCTCTCTGGTCTTCTCTTTCTAACTTTAATTAAACACCTATTCGGGGGTCTGCATGGGAGTAATGCCACCTCTGGGTAAGACAGGCTTGACGCCAGGTTATTTGAAGCAAACGCAAAGCAGTGCTAACTTCATGGCATTAACCCTTTGCTAATGAGAGGACTAACAGACTTTTCTTTTTTTTTGCGTACAATTAGCTTTGTGGATTTGCGTTATCCTCCGGGAAACCAATGTCCCTTAATGATTTTGATAATGGACCGTTATGAGCCCTGAGTTTATGGAGCTCTGTGGGTCTGGTCGTAGATTGCAAAAGAAGCACATAGCAGTTATTTAGGAGAACATCTGCATAAAACACAATTTACACTCGGCCATTTTCAAAGCTTGTCTGATGACTCCCAAAGTGTCAGTTTTCCAGCTGTCACCCATACACAGAGACGTGTGAAACTTTTGCACAAGTTTGGGAAACTGGCAAATTGTAGACTTTTGATGCTCTCGACATTTTTCAGCATTTGCCACTCTTCACCTGGAGTGTTTGTCTCCGAGAATATATTTTGCATAAATACAGCAGAGAGAGTACCAAACTGTGAGACCTTCGGACATCCCTCTGCCCATGAGCCGCCTTTTAAGGGACCCGTATAAAATATTTACCTTCTGTAAATATAATTCCAATGTTCTTGCCTTTGACATCTTAAAAGACAATTGACCACAATACCTTTTGCAACAGCTGCTGGTTGGATGAATGTAATCACTAGGTAGCGGCAGAGTTTGGATTAGACACAGATTAAATACATATCATTGGTATTAAATCCAAAATGTGAGGAGGGGGGGGGGGGGTAGCATACAAGAGAATACATTTAATTTCCTTTTTGGGCACAAAGAACTTTCAAAGACGCATTGCAAAGATTGTCTTTGGGTTAACAACATTGAAAATTAAGAGTCAACCTTGGCACTTGGGATATTTGAAATGGCATCAGTATAAAAGCATTAAGTTATAACCGGGAAAGTTTTGGACGGAGTTCAGAAAGCCTTTGTTGTCATTCTGCTAATCGGTTTTAGGAGCAGGTGGGCGGAGGAAGGGTGTACGGAAAGGGGAAACTTTCTCTTTCTGCTGCCGGCTTCCTTTGTATGGGGTCGTGAGTGGGAATGAAACACTGGATAATACAGCCAATAATTCTGATTGTGGGAAGTTACTTATTTTAAGGTATCAAACAAACCAACAAGTTCTGTTGTAAAAACAATGCAAGCGCCCCCCCTAAAAAAGCCTACATTTCTTAAGTCCCTGGTATAGTGACTATTTTATTTGCATCAGTGTTTCATTAGTGTCTTGAACACCTGCTCTAGTAACTGAACTTCTAGTGAGATCTGGAGGCTTCAGTAGAGGGGCAAAATGACCACGGGCCCGCCTTCCTCCACCCTCCTCCATTGGGCTCATGTGGTTAAATTCTGGGTCTGGACAGGGGGCTGAGGTGCTACTTACATGGCTTAAAGTGGGGCCTGTGGTGGTAGGTGGCTTTTTTGCCATTGTCAAATTCTTAGCGGGCTTATCATTCATGTTCAAGATTATGAGCTGAGAGGACATCACAAAGATATTTATAGTTAAGAGAATGATAGGATGGATGAGAGTGCAGGCACTTGGGGTTGGTAGGCAGCCAGTCATTATGTGGGAGTTGTTGGTAGTGTCCTCTTCAATGTTTTTTTTCTGGTTTCAAAGCAAGTTTGTTCATGACTTTTATTCTGGCTCTTTTCAGTGCATTAAGTCCCACTGGTCCCAAATTTCAAACTGGCTTTGGGTGGCCTCCTCCTTGGTGAGGTATTAATCCTCTCCTGCTCTCCTGGACCGCTGTGATGTCATTGGTGTGCTGAAGATCCCCACAGTTGCACTGGTGGGGGAGATCCCCTACTCTGCAGGTGAACTGGAGGGAAAACACCCAGGGGCTGAACAGGGGGGTCTGCAGTGGAGTGGTACAGGGGAGGGCTAAACAAGACCATGTACCACTTTGTTAGAGGCGTTGGTGGTTTGGTTGTCCGGCATATTGACTTAGAAGGACAAGAAGAGGGCTTGTTCAGGCAGGACAGAATTCACGGTTCAGGTATGGGTACAGACATTTTCAACATGGGTTTGCAGGACGTGCTGTAGGAGGAGATTTGTTTAGTGGAGGGCTTAGGCTAGTCTACGGGTTTTTAAATAGCCCTGCCTTGGAGGACTCGGTTTCTTAGGTGCCAGACTAAGTTCTGTGGCATTTATGTGGTTTGGCTATGGTTATTTGGGTGGGAGGTTAGGGGGGGGGGATGTTATGCCCTGTGCTTTGGCTGTGGGCTTACTAGTGTTACAATGGGAATAAGTTCATGTTATTTGCTCTTCGGTCAGCAACAGAGGTCACAAGTCATGGGCTTCCGACACAGCAACGGCCAATCTGGCAAGGGTTCAAGTTATGGTTTTGGTTTGGGATATAAACATCTACAGCTTTTACTTAAAAGTTTAGGAATTAAACTGTGATTGTAACACAGGCACATCAGTATATGCAATGGTAAAAAAAAAAATTGGTACCATGAATAAACATGAAAGGATCTTAATTAGTGGCTTATGTTTCCATTCTCAGATAAATACACGTAGATAGCACCAATAAGATATTCAGCCTAGCACATAAGGATGCGTTGCACATCGCAGCCGGCTCAGGGGCTTGGCCTTCCTCATTAATCAGGCCAAACACAGGCCCGGCCTTCTCATTATTTAGGCCACGCGCTGGTGCTGATTAAAAATCTTTACAGGAAGAAAATGTTTATCACTCAGTAAATCTGCTGGCAGCCTCACAGCTAGATACTTAATAAATGTCTGATACTAAAATGTACATTCATCAGCTGGGAGGACTTTGGATTTACTAGGACTTGCGGGATGGCTGATTATGAGAAAACGTCTCCCCTGTCTCTTCTTGCTAGCCTGTGTTCCAGGAGAGTTTTATATCGGGGATTCTAATCTTAATGCACGCTATGTAGGGCAGTAATCCTCTTCTGTACAAGCTTTATTTATAATGTATATTTCAACTGGGTGCCTTACAACGCGGGCAGGCTTTCAAGATATTTGCTGGTTTTTAACATTGCATGGAAAAGTGCATCTTTTAGCTCTACGCATAAGCATAGTTACTTAGCAGAATAACAGTTCCATTAAAGCAGCCCACATAGATTAGCCAAGCTAGGCAAGAAAGTATATTTTAATAGCAGTGTGTTTTAGATCAGAAAGACTCTTCGGTATTGAAATGAAAATCTGCAGTGGGAAACATAGAAGATAAAAGGTCTCCTAAAGATATACCGTATTTGTGCTTATTCCAATGTCGTTATGTGCTCAGTGCTCTCCAAACGATGTCCTTGTAAAATGTGGCTAATGCATTTATAAAACACCTAAAGCAACGGACGGGCTGCGGTATTTATAGTAAGATGGTGCATGATCAACAACATAAGACTGATCAGGGAAGACAGAAAAGCCTTAACATGTTCAGTTTAGAGCAGCGGGGCTGAACCAGGGGTACATGTGCCCTCAGGGGCTACGTGAAGCCTCATCAGGGGGTACGTGAGATATATTTCATGCATTGTCGAACGCAGGTTGACAGAGCCTAAAAAAAAGTCTTGACCATTTGAAATTTGCTGTAAAACACGCATGCGCTCAGAAACCAGATTACTGCTCTTTCTCCCTACTCCGTACGCCTCAACCTCGCACCGGTGGCGGCTCCACACAGGTCACACTATACAGTACATCTGCTTTTATGGTGACAAACACTTGACTAGAGAAAGAAAAGTGCCTATTTTCAGAAATGCCCTCAAATGGGCCAAATGCAATGTAATCTAGTGAGACATAGTCTAGATAAGAATGAAGTGATAGTGAAAAGAGTCCTAAAACGTAACTTTTAATACATGATGAAAAAGATAAGTGTACAGCACTGCCACGAAGGGAGGTGTACCTGGAGATAGTATAAATGTATATAGATATAGCAATACAAATACAAATATATACAAAACAACGTGGTTTCTGCAAATGCAAACAATGATGTGCAATTCAACAAAAGTTATATAAGGCAGTGGCTGCCAGAAAAAGGTCCTCTGTTCAACCAAATCTGATAAAGTACAGGTGGGAAAAAGATGTCTGGGGCGTCACCTCTGTAGGGTGTGGTTATATGACCACTATAAATAAGTGATAAGGAACCAATTCAAACCATAAGGTGATCCATATGCATAGAAACCAGTGTCCTGGATCCAGCAAGCTCCGCAGGTGGTGGGATCCGTTGAAGATCAGGACATGTGGAGAAAGGCAGAAAAAGACATACATAGTGTAATGCTGAATGACTAAGACATTTATCTTGAACCAAATATCTACTATAAATATTTAAGCTATAGACTGAGTGATGGGAAAATGGCAAGCAGAATTGTGCTAGACTGATAAGGACTGCTAAGTGAAAAAGATATACATTTATTAAAAACAACACGATAGATGAAATTCGAACAAATCGGATTACAGGTTGGTCATCTCCAAGTAAAATTGGAATCCTACTTACGACAAGTAGGTATAATACAGGCAAGTAGCATGTGGGGCGTGCCAGAATACTGCAGGTGTCCGCTCTAGTCTCTCGCGGCTACTGGTGTCTGCTCTGATCACTCGCGGCTGGTGTTGTTTGCTCTGGTCTCTTGCGGCTACTGGCGTCTGCTCCAGTCTCTCGCGGTGGCTGCTGGTGTCACCGTCGGATGACGTATTAATGTCTTGAGACCGAGCGTCCGCTGCAAAAGGGTTCTCGTGAGCTGCTGACAGACAGAGTGGGCGTCTCGGACTCGTCTGCGCAAGTACGTTTCCTGGTGGGGTTCCCAACAAGTATGAGTTGAGGAACAAAGCCGAGTATCTGGCGTTTGTATGTTTGTCCAGAAGACGGACATCCAGGCATCTGCTACGTATGGGCGATGTGACCTTTGACCCTACGCATTTCGCAACCGACGGCGCTTCTTCAGGGGTATATGAAAGAGGAGGGGCTAGTCCCACTACTTAAATAGTCAATCCTATTAACCCTTCACATGGCCGATATACATATTTGTAACTAATAATAATATGGGTACACCGATTATCAGCATAGACTGCTGGGCATGAATATAATATTGATATATGTATATAAACTACACATAGAAATATGACACAGCTGGAATGTTATACATGAAGATAGAAATAGAAACACATGATAAACACAATAGTATGAACAGCAATCACAACAATCTAATCTATGACAATTACAGCAAGTATATACATTGGAGTGTATATATATATATATATATATATATGCAAATATAGCTGCATGCTCATCTGCATGTCTTAGGCAGGTCTGCAACCCCACCTTTCCCCATTATCACCCAGCATACAGCACTTCCACTGCAGCAAGGGATTCTGGGAAATGACATGCAAATGAGCACACAGTGTCACTTTTTGCCTCAATAACCAAAAAGTGACACTGTGTGCTCATTTGCATGTCATTTCCCAGAATCCCTTGCTGCAGTGGAAGTGCTGTATGCTGGGTGATAATGGGGAAAGGTGGGGTTGCAGACCTGCCTAAGACATGCAGATGAGCATACAGCTATATTTGCATATTTGCTTTCCTGTGGAGGGTTTTTGTCACTTTTTTTACTCACCATAACTTAACTCAGTATTATATATATATATATATATATATATATATATATATATATATATATAACTTTAATACATAACATAAAATAATATGTGTGGGGCGGGGGGGAGGGGAATTCACACTGTAAAAAGATTAAAATTGCCCAGCAGCGTTCCTGGGAGGGGGTTATATGTACATATGGGGTTGAAATCCCAACCATAGGCAAAAAGTGAACTAATCACTTAGGTACACCTGGCCAGGAAGGCAGATAGTTAAAGGCATCCCCAGCAATCTTGTATGAGTATGTTGACGTTTTTATAATGCCGATCACACGTTGTTTGACAAAAAAAAACTGAAGTCCCTGTTGAAAGGGGGGGGGGGGTACATGAAGTGTCACTCTGAGACCAAGGGGTACGTGAAGTCTCATGCTGAGATCAGGGGGAACGTTGACTGAAAAAGGTTCAGAACTGCTGGCTTGGAGACTAGAAGGGAGAGGGAGATATGATAGAAACGGTCACAGATATAAAGGGTTAATATTGACAGCTTAGAGGAGAGGGGGCTATGAGAGACATTGTCACATACATAAAGGGTAAATATGTACAGCTGAGAGGAGAGAAGAGAGAAGGAGCTATGATAGTCACATATATAAAGGGATGTATTGTATGTCTTTATTTATATAGCGCCATAAATGTGCAAAGCGCTTCACAGTAGTAATACATATCATATAAATAACAAATAATATAAATAACAGATAATATAAATAACAGATCATGGGAAGAAGTGCTTCAGACATAAAAGTAACATTAAGGAAGAGGAGTCCCTGCTCCGAGGAGCTTACAGTCTAATTGGTAGGTAGGGAGAACGTACAGAGACAGTAGGAGGGAGTTCTAGTAAGTGCGTCTGCAGGGGGCCAAGCTTTATGTATCATGTGTCCATGATTATCCAGTGCTATTCATATGTTTCTTTAAGCAAGTGTGTCTTAAGGTGGGTCTTAAAGGTGGATAGAGAGGGTGCTAGTTGGGTATTGAGGGGAAGGGCATTCCAGAGGTGAGGGTTAATATATACATTTTAGAGTAGAGAAGGGAGATGGGGATATAATATAAACTGTCACATATACAAAGGGTTAATATGTGCAGCTTTGAAGGGAGAAGGAGAAATGATAGAAACGTCGTTTTTAACTATGTATATACAGTATATATATGTAACGGTGTTTCTGGCCCGGCCTGACCCACCCAATCTCACATTGGCCCCTGTGGTCTAACCGGACCCCATTACAGTGTGAATATGCCTGATGGTGCACCTGCTGGCTACAGGACTCCTGAGTCTCCCGCATGATGGTGTGTGGGGAGAACCCGTCAGACAGGCAGCTGAGGTAGTGTGCTGAGTCTCACCTAGTTCCAGTGCAGCGCCTCCACCTCACCAGGGTCCCTGCGTCTGCATGGGGATGATCCTGGCGAGGAACTCCTCCGTGGTGCTCCTCTCTGTACACTCATTCTTGATAGATACACGAGAGGGTTTCTGGCTGAACTCATCTTTATTGACACGGCAGGGCAACTGCCCTCCACAAGGAGTATCTTCAGCCACTCATCTCGCCAGTGCTCCCTTTAGTTAGGTATGTCACCTAGATCAGGGATTCACTTATTCCCGCAGGAATCACTGTCCTGTGCCAGGTCCCTGGACACAGCCTCCCATGGAGTTACTATAACATAACTGACACTCTGATAGAACTTGAACTCCTTCCTCAGCTCTGACAAGAGCTGGAACTCCTTTCTCAGCAGAACAACTAACTTCCCAGCAACTTTCCAGCAACTAACTTTTAGACACAGTGCTGTGCCTTATGTAAGCTTCTGAGGCTGACACATCTCTGACATCACTAACCATGGAGTCAGAGCATGTGACCAGTCCCAGCCATACACAGAGCACCCCACCAGGGTGTGAGGGGAAACCTCCATAATTACTGCTGGCATGCCCACACTTACCAGGCCTTACTGCCAGCAGGAGAGATGACTGTAGGCATTTTACATGACCGCTACATTCTCCCCCTGGTGAATCCCATCGCCCTCGCTGGGACCTAAATTTGCATACCTCTTTCCAGGAAGCACTGCAACACAAAACATAATTAACATCACACAAATTTTCTCATAATGCAGTACAAATGAATACAGTACATATCTCCATCATAAACATTACAGATACATCCTAACATAGATGTATAACAACCAGGGTTACTCCCTTATGGAGTATCCATTAGTGGTACTACCATACCCTCTTACGGTGGCTTGCGCACAGCATGGTCCACGGGGCTTAAAGCAGCAATGCTGTAACCCTCTGTGCGACACTTCTCATGTAACCCGCCAGGATCCCAATCTTTCTCCCCTGATCCTGCCTCCTCATCAGTGCCATATCCCCTATCCTCACCAGTGGAACCCATTTTAAACTCAATTTCTCCTTCCATGAGGGGTTCAGGGACATACAGGTACTCCAACCTGTGGGGCGCTTTGTACTTAGCTATAATAGCCCTCTCGGCCCGGCTGCTCCTAGTCAGCTCTGCGTTCCCTGCCCTCCCTGGCAACACCCATGACAGGGGCTCGTCTGTGTCCACGGGGTCAGATAATATCCCAGGCCCCCGCTCTAGTGAGTCCCCCTCCTCTGTATTCCCCCAGGAGCATACCCCGGAAGTCCCTGCAGAATGGGGCCTGGACCACCTCTCGTGTTTCGGGGCCTCACCAGAAGGTATATCCTCCTCTTCCGGCACCCACCGGGACTTAGATACCTGTCCCAATTGTCCTCCTTCCCTTGAGCCCTCCCCGGAATCAAAACTGCTCAGTCTTTCCCCAGTCCGGTTCTCACCAACCCCCAAAGATCCTTCCGACACCCCCAAACTGGATGATGATCCCCGGGAACAGGTGACTGGGACAGGGGCATTAGCTAGGGCGTGGGGTTGGGCATAGGGACAGGGAATGGGCACCCGCGGGGTTCCGACCCGCTCTCTGCCTTCGGATAGTCCCGTATCATTGTGCGGACGTGCCGCTGGTTGGGCCTCACCCGTCTCAGCTCTCCGCGCAGCCTGCCAGCTCTGTGTTGACACAGGTGATCGGGAAGCACTGCCCGATCGCCGAGGCGTTGTGGTTCTCTCTCTGGTCGTTCCGCTACCTCCGCCGGAAGTGACGTCATCACCGGAACCGGATACTCCGCCATCTTGCGATGGATCCCCAAGCGGGATCTCTTCCTCCACAACGACATCCGCCGCCGGAAGTGATGGGTCTGCTCTCCGCTCCGCTCGGGCCTGGGCTAGGCCTTCCTCCGCCGTTGCCACCACCGGCGCCTGGGGAGGGTAAGGATGTATCTCACCGCTCCGTCGGCTCGGGATGGAATCTTCTCCTCCTTCCGCGCTGTAAGTCACCACGGCCGTGGGACTCCGCCTCTCGGGTTGGTTCTGCACCGGCGACACGAGACTCCGCTCCGCCGCGACACAGGTAAGTGCCGGTTCTTTTCCAGCACCGCTGTAGTGGTCCGCCGGTAGGCGCATCACCACCGTCGTTAGGATCGGTTGTTCCTCTTTCGAGGAGCCGAACTCCGACTCGGGGAGTGGCACTGCCGCAGGGGACCGACGGTGAGGTTCCGGGTTCTCACCGCGGTTGTAGACCCCTCTCTCTTCAGGCTCCGTTCTGGTCATTAGGAGCGATCCCCATTCTCCGGGATCAACTGGTTCGGTGCAGGCCGCACGCGGGGCTTCAGCCGTCAGCATGGCTGTGTCCGCTCCCGCCTTGACTACCAGGGAGCCTCCTGGCAATAAATAGGGATATACCCCAATGTCCATCTCGCTCTTTGTTGTGCTGGTTACGGGAGACACTTTGCACAGTGGTCTCTCCTGTTCACCAGCTCGCAACTGTGGGACAGGAAGCTCACACCCAGCTCCTCCCTCAGACAACTCGATCACAATAGTACACCTCCACCTCAGTGGCCTTAATACAATCCTGGTGGGCGCGGTCTGCGTTTTCGCGCCAGTTTCCTCCTCAGAGCTGGAGTCTTTTCCCGCGGCTAGTTCCCGCCTTCTCCTTGCAGCAGCTTGTTGTGCAAGGTACCCTTCTTTTTTGTAAATCACCTCCGCGGCCGGAACTACTTTTTGTAGTGGCGCCGTCTGGATATCAGTCCCTGGGCCCAGTGGGTGCATTCCCACAGGCCATAGTTGAAAGTCACTCCCCCTGGTAGAAATCAGGGGAGGGTCCCATAGACTCAACGGTTGACTCAGCACAGGGGCTGAATTAGTCACTGTCCATTCCGGCGCAGCCATAGCTTTCGCGCCATGCCCCCCATCAGGGCGGGGCTCTGCTGTTCGCGCCATTCCCGGCCAGCTCTGTGCAAGTCCTGCAGCAGCCATTTTTTCGGCGCCTGGCCCATGCAGTTTCCCTAGCAAGCGGGAATCGCCATTTTGGTTGGTTTTTGCGCCCAAAAAGTCCATTCGTTCGCTCTCCTCACGGGGTTCTCCCCCAATTATAACAATTTCTTCACACTCTTCAAGGGTGGCCCCTCGCTGTCCCATACAGGATAAAAACGGGGCAGCCATAGCCTTCGCTCCGCTCCAGAGCAGCCTGGTCAATGACAACTCGGCGACAGTCTGCTCTTCAGTGGGTTGCACGCCACGGGTGCCCTCCCCATCAGCCTCTGTCCGCCATTTTACGTTCTCCGCGCCACGCGGCTCCTCCACTCTCTCATAACAGTTGTCGTACATGAGGCTCCACTCTGCGGGGCAGCCACCACACCGGTACAATAAAGATTAGCTCAGATGCACCACCACATGTGTACCTTATCTAGGTGTGACTCAGTGTTGCACTACCTCAGGCTAGGCTCACTCTCTCAGTGTCTGCTGTGACTCCTTCCTCCCAGTCTGTGCTCCCTACGGTGAGTGTCTGGAATGGCTAGGTACTCTGGCTGGCTCTGCCATGCAGTACTTGGGGCGTCTACCTGTCTTGGTCAGCCTAGCGCAGACCCTCTCCAGGACTCCTGACCAAGTTAACAGGCTGTCCCTTCTGGCATCCTACCAACTAGCACTGCCTCAAGGTGACTCGGTCAGCTATAGCCCGCTCCAGACCCCTCACTCCCTTCAGGCCCCTAGGTTGTCCCTGCGAACTGACATACTCCATCAGCCCCCTGACCACCCCTAGGTCCGTCCCTACGCAGCACAAAGTGGCAGCAGACACTCTCCCTGTTTCCAAGTGACCTAGCTAAAAGCCTGTCCTGTTGACGGATCTGATCTCAGCAGCGCCTCCAAATGTAACGGTGTTTCTGGCCCGGCCTGACCCACCCAATCTCACATTGGCCCCTGTGGTCTAACCGGACCCCATTACAGTGTGAATATGCCTGATGGTGCACCTGCTGGCTACAGGACTCCTGAGTCTCCCGCATGATGGTGTGTGGGGAGAACCCGTCAGACAGGCAGCTGAGGTAGTGTGCTGAGTCTCACCTAGTTCCAGTGCAGCGCCTCCACCTCACCAGGGTCCCTGCGTCCGCATGGGGATGATCCTGGCGAGGAACTCCTCCGTGGTGCTCCTCTCTGTACACTCATTCTTGATAGATACACGAGAGGGTTTCTGGCTGAACTCATCTTTATTGACACGGCAGGGCAACTGCCCTCCACAAGGAGTATCTTCAGCCACTCATCTCGCCAGTGCTCCCTTTAGTTAGGTATGTCACCTAGATCAGGGATTCACTTATTCCCGCAGGAATCACTGTCCTGTGCCAGGTCCCTGGACACAGCCTCCCATGGAGTTACTATAACATAACTGACACTCTGATAGAACTTGAACTCCTTCCTCAGCTCTGACAAGAGCTGGAACTCCTTTCTCAGCAGAACAACTAACTTCCCAGCAACTTTCCAGCAACTAACTTTTAGACACAGTGCTGTGCCTTATGTAAGCTTCTGAGGCTGACACATCTCTGACATCACTAACCATGGAGTCAGAGCATGTGACCAGTCCCAGCCATACACAGAGCACCCCACCAGGGTGTGAGGGGAAACCTCCATAATTACTGCTGGCATGCCCACACTTACCAGGCCTTACTGCCAGCAGGAGAGATGACTGTAGGCATTTTACATGACCGCTACATATATATATATATATATATAGATATATAGATAGATAGATATAGATATATATACACACAGTTGTGTGAAAAAGAAAGTGCAGCCTCTTTGAATTCTATGGTTTTACATATCAGGACATAATAACAATCATCTGTTCCTTAGCAGGTCTTAAAATGAGGTAAATACAACCTCAGATGAACAACAACACAACATATTACACCGTGTCATGATTTATTTAACAAAAATAAAGCCAAAATGGAGAAGCAACAAGGTACAGGAGGGAAGCATATTCCTAAGAAAGAGGAGCGCTAGACGAATGGGTCATTCTCTGAAGTGGGGGGTGGGGGGGGGGGGGGTTGGCTCAGGGGAATGTGAGGAAGTACATCACAGAAAAGGTGGTGGATGCGTGGCGCAGTCTCCCAGCAGAGAGGGTAGGGGCTAATACAGTAAGGGACTTCAAACATGCCTGGGCTAAACATGAGGCTAAATCCTAAATATAAAAGAAAGCCCCAATGATCACGTCTGGGTCTGAGGTTTCACAGCAGACCGGAAAATGGGCAGACGCGGGGGACCGCGTGCTTCTTATCTGCACTCACATTCTATGTCTCTGTTTCCTTATCAATTACATCACACGTATGGCTTCCATGCCAGAAAACTGCCGCCATTTTAAACGTGGGTTAGTGGCTTGTGGATTTACAAGCAGATCTTGACGGGGGGGGGGAGCTATCGCATGGAAGCGGAAGTAAAGAGTCCCTGCAGAAGGTGTAACAAAGTCACTAGTTAATAAAGCTCTGCGATGGTCAAACAAGCACAGAAACCAGGATTATAACATTGTTTGCAGAAGAAACACCAGAAAGTAAAGGTCTTATCAACCCATCCTAAACCCCCCACGCTCCGCCAGTCAGCACCGCGCCCGGATAATGGTTTCTACTTCTGCCGTCAATACTACATCGGCTTTCCAGACGTTAACCTGCGCTGGAGATCTGTTGGTTATGTTTATCCCTTGTAAACTTGCAGCTCAAACAACATTTGAGGAGATATCGATTCGACAAAATGCTGCTTCCATCATTGCAAAGGGAACTTGCGGGTCAGCAGCAAACGTCAATACATTACCTTCCCAGTGAAATATGAAACAGGCCCGAACTATAAAAAGGACTTCCGGTTCTTGGCCAACAGCCCGAGAGCTAGATGCATGTCTGGGTGAATAATGTGGAGTTATTGGAGAGGTTTTAGGTGTGACTAAGTGAACTGCACTTTGTTTTATTGAAGCACCATTACAAATGCACACAGCTTTTAGTCCCTATTTCCTATGACTTTATTAGAGACGCATAAAAGGGCTATACTGGACGTAAGTAGGCACTTTTCAGTGGGAAGCCTGTTGGATGACCGCCACCATGGTAGGCCCATCTGTGTGGAGTCCTGAAGTAACCTCTGCATCCTTATCAGCTGTCTGCGATAGAACAGGGCTGTGCCTTCCCCTCCCCATACCCTGGGCGGGCGCTGGTAATCATGATCTTGATGTATGGGTTCGGTGAGAGATCAGAGCAGTGAACGTGGTTTAGAGCAGGGTAGTAAATGGGAAATCATTTATAATTGATCATCAGTGACAGAAGCAACTTGACCATCCGACCTCCTAAGCTTCTTTTAACCCTTTCAGTGCTGGAGGGCCGAACCGTCAGTGGTCACGGATATTAACTCCTTCGCGCTATGTGGAGGCTGGCGACCCATTCAGGGTGGGAAACGAATAAAAAAAAAAACAAGAGAAAATAGTATTTGTACACACTCTATCAAATATCAAAATGTATTATTGGAATATACCTAAAAATCGAAAGATAGATGGGTGAACATTACATAAATAATTTAAGAACACAATAAAACACTATATGTCACATAATCCCTACCTACAGATCAAACAAATATTGGCGGCTATTTTTGTAATGATATCTGTTTGGTAATTACAATTTCCCGGAATCCCTGGATGTAGGGGAAGCATTGTGTGCTAGGACAGGGATGCTGAGCTCCAGTTCTCAAGCCCTCACCCCCAACAGATCAGGTTTTCGGGATAGCCCAGCTTCAGCACAGTTGGCTTATTTGAAGGTTGTTGGTGGGGGCTTGAGGACTGGAGTTGGCCACCCCTGTGCTAGGAGATTATGGTGAGAAGCAGGGTTGCAGACATGTCAGACATGTGAATGTGCTCAATATTGATATTTTTATTCGTTTTAACTGCAATTAAATGTTGGTTCACCATCCCAGCACTGTATGGATGCTAAACTCATATTTATCGGGACGCTGATTACGTATACTTAGTATTGCCGTAATATATACATCCTGGGTTGGTTGTTTGGATGTTTCATTGTAAATTTACAGCTGGCCAATTTGGACTCTCTGCAATATCATTTATGATGTATAGGCCGGGATGATGCAACATATGGTATTTTACGGTGTTCTTGAATTATTTACGTAATGTTCATCCATTTAATGTGTAGTTTTTGAATTTTTATTAGACACACATATATATATATATATATTTCAATAATAAATGTTGATAGTTTATAGAATTAGCAGTGCCCTTTGAGTGCTCCAAATACTGTTTCCTCTTGTTGTTTTTGGATACTTTAGGGAGTAGTCCTGAAGAAGTAGCAGACATGCCAGTGACGGTGCTTTGAGCAGGTTTTTGTAATGTACGATATTTCATGCAGCTCTTTTGCACATTTAGGGTCAGACTGGCCCTGTGTTTAATGGGAGAGTCCCCGTTGGGCCTTCCCTGACAGGTCAGGCCGACTGACAGCTGGTGATAGCCAGGACCGGCAGGGGAATGGTTGAACCCCCTTCCTCCTCTGTATTCCTTCACCTCCCATACAGTGCGGTCCTCCCCCCAGCTACATACCTGCACGCCTCTCCCCCATAACCACTGCTCACCCCATAGTCGGGGGTGGGGTCAGTGTTTCCACTTTCTACTGAAGGCCAACCCGGAGAATAAAAATGAAAAAAAATCTCTTGCCTGCAGCGGCGACGTGCCGTGGCGTTTCCCGGCCTCCTCCTGCATCTCCCCCTACAACTCCTATGAACATGGCTGCATGGCGTTGAATGACGCTGCGCGTCCATGACAATGAGACTCTATGTGACGTCAGGACGTTATGCGGCGTCAAGTTGCCATGGCAATGTGACGCTGCATGGCGTCATGACATCACGTAGCATCCCGGTGTCATGACAACGGGCGTCACGTGACGCTGTGACATCACGCAGCATCCCGTTGTCATGGCAACGCAGCGTCATTTGATGCCGCGCAGCCATGTTCAAGGGAGTTGCAGGGGGAGATGCAGGAGGATGCCGGATGCGCCGCCGCACCCTTCCGCCACCCGGAGATTAACAGGCTATGCCCAGAGGCTAGGGCCCAAACCCCGTAGTCTCCGGGTCAAACCCGGAGTGGTGACAACCCTGGGTGGGGAAGGGAGGCAGTGGGGTTTGTTGTTGGGTCCATACAATCAGGTTTCCCAGTTGGCTATAGTGCCCCAGTCTGCCACTGAGCACATTGCTTTGCCCCTGGCACAGCTTCACATTGAACTCTGCCCTCAGACAGAGACCAGACGGGCACGATGAATCCAGGCTGTGGTTCACTATTTACATGGATTGGAGTCCCCGAGCTCTGCTTTCACCATTTCAGATTGCTGGATTACATATTATAGACAAAGCAGAGAAGGATCCAAAAGCCGTTCTATAAAGCAGCTTATTTCAGAGGGACAGATGCAGGCGAATAATGATGATTTGGATTAATACCCATATTAGTATCGTCAGTCAAAAAAGCACTTTAACCCCTTCACTGCCAAAAGGGGCTTCATACTGACCATGCGATTTCTTTACCTTTATGAACCAACAGAGGTTTTTGCCAATGGGATTTTTGATTGGTCGCCATACTGTACATGAACGTCTCGGCATTTTGCTTGGGTATATATCATTAAAGTGATCAGTCAACTTATCAAAGTTTCTATAAGTCAGAACTGGCGCAATACTCAGATTTAGTCGATGAAAAATCTCGCTGACAATCGGACTCTTTCTTAGATAAATCTAGCACTGTGTCTGCACCGGTATTGCAGTGGGTTTTCTCGCCGTCTTTGGGTCTTATTCTATAAAGTGTGATAGCGCCGATCCAGCTTGATGAGGCCTATCACACTCTATAGGATAAAGATTCACAAGATGTGAAGATGTAGAAAATGTTTCTCTTAGCATCAAATGAATGCAAAAAACTGCCTTTGTACACATCCCCTGAATACTAAATAAACTGGTCCCGAGGAATGCACAACTCATTGCTACATGTAATCAGTCACCCATTGAGTCCAAATCCGTTTCCTAGTTTTCTCAGAATTTGCCATTCAAAAACCCGCTCCGCCGTGTAAAATCAGATTGCTACAGTTTCAATCCACGCGGATTAATCCAAAACCGCCATAGGATAAAATCCACTGGTGGATTTTAAGAATCCAGTCCACGGATTCAACAACATGCACACGGCATCCACGGATGGATTGTCGGTATAAAAAAAAAGAGAAAATAAGCAAAAGGTGACATTGTTATTTTGGAGATTGATCCGCTGAAATCCATGAACCTAAAAGGAACCGGCCGATACGCGTTGGATCCAAGTCCTACCAAAATGTTTTGCCCATCTCTAATAAATTCCCTTAGAACCCGCTCAAGGCTCCACCAAGCGGGAGTAGTCTGGGCTAAAATACAAGAGGACGGTTCCACTGGGAGTATTCCGGAATAATCAGGAAGAGGGACAAGGTGGCAGGGGCTCTAAGGTCACTGTAGGGAATGTCAGGTCTGAGGGACAAAGGACTCCCACTTCAATGGGTAGGACAGGACAACATAGGGAAGGTCTCAGGAGAAGAGAGGCCTAGACGGAAATACGCTTTGCCTCCACTATTGAAGGAAGACACACTGATCCTGCCACTAAGGTGAGTCTTGTACCCCGGGAAGCCATCCTTAACACTAAGTTAGTGCCCTTGTCCAGTGGGAAACTGGGAACCCATTTGTCAGTTCAGTTGCTGCAATAAAAGTCCCTAGTGGCCTTTTGTTTGAAACGTTATAGTGCTACTACCCTGCCCCAAGTCCATGGGGTACTAGCAAACCATTTGTGACCATACGTCAGCTCTCTTAGTGTTACACTGGCGACACATTTAATTGCACTGCGGCCAGATCCGCAAGCCGGGAGATTTCCCGGCTTGCTAGTGGCCGCCCCTCGGCGTGCCGCGCGTCATAGACGCGCGGTCACGCGTCTTCGGGAGCGTGCGCCCCCTGCACGCACGTCCAGGGGCTCCCCGAGGGAGCCCTGGTGTCCCGCGATCGCGGGACAGCGGCAGGGGGTTCCGGGGGACCCGGCGGACCCGGCAGCGGGAGGGAGAGCTCCCCGATCGGAGGGCGCTCTTCCGCTGCTTCGGCGCGCGCCCGTCACACTCGGGCGCGCGCCAGGCTACTGCTGCGGCACAGAACGGGCAAATGCTCGAATAAACTGTGCCGCAGCAGTAGGACCTGCAAACTGGTCATGCCTTGAAAGTGGCTTGCAGGCTTATACGCTTTCGCCAAAGGGTTAACTAAATGACCCTTTTTCAAGAGATATATAGGTGTATTTTTGTCACATTGGATGTTGCTCTGGACTTCTTTATTTCTTGTTTCATACGTCAGCTCTCCAACCCGCCTGCACTGTTATTCAGTGACCCCGGTCGCTACTGAACACACCTCAGTGACGCTGTCCAGCGACAGTGAAGTCAGAGACTGCCCGTGGTACTACCGACTTTGTAGTGACCGCACCCCAAGCAGTGCTCCTGCCAATCTGCAAGCGTTACACCTCTAACCACGAGACCACATATGTATTTCCAAGAGAGTTCCAGGAATAAAACGGTTCCGTGGACACAGATCTGCGATGGATCGCAGCTGACAATGTTGCCTTTTATTGTTTCCTGCGGAAAGATATGATGCTGCTTTAACCCAGGCCGCAAGCTAAAACGTTGCACAAACTAGCAACAAAACTGATGTGCCTTCACAAACAGAATGAGAAAGCACTTGAAGCCTGTTTGCTTCATTCTCGTTTGTAATCCTTTTCTAATTGGTCTGCAATCCTCTAGCATCCTGGATTCTTAGATTGCCAATTCACAATGAACTGTCATTTTTCCAGACACACAGAGTGCATTAGTTTGCTATTTAATATTCCTATAGCTATAGCAGTGATATTAAGGAGCGTGTTCCTACCATTTCTCCATAGTTTAAAGCAGCAGTGTGCAAACTGGGGGCACGGGCAGTTGCAGAGGCCCCGCGCTCTTCCCCAAGGCATTTAAATTAAATGACGGGGGATCACGTGAGGCCCCTGCAACGCTATACATACCGACGCGTCGCCATGGCAATGTGGCGTGAAATGACGCCGTGGGGTCATATGACATCACACGCGTCAAATTATGCCACGGGTCACGTGACACCTGACGCCGCAGCATCATTTGACGCAGGTCTAAGGTAGGGAGGAGGGCGCGAGCATCCAGGCAGGGAAGACAGGGGGCGCAGCAGCAAAGGTTTGTGCTCCCCTGGTTTAGAGCAGGGGTGCACAAACTTTTTCGTGTGCGCCCCCCTGCCTGCTCTTCCTCCCTGCTCGCACCTCCCCCCCCTTACCTTCCGTTTGACATCACGACGTCATGTGACACGTCACCAGAGACAAAATAAGTAACATACAGCGGCCTTGTGCGTTCCCCCAGTATTTAAATGCTTTGGGGAAGAGCAAGGGGCCTCTGTAAGCGCCGTGCCCCCTCCCCCCCTGCCACCCAAAATTTTGCACCCCTGCTTTAGAGTATAAATATTTTTACGCTCGCTAGGTGTAAATGCTGCATTTATGATTTGGAAATTATAATCCATGATTCTGCAGATGTGTTACCATTAAACAAGTTACATATGCATCCTTTTTATACATTTTGAATTTAAGGGGCCTATTCTCGTATCTCCGAAGTGTGTCAATCCACTTGTAAAGTGCGCTTTCCGATGGGAATTCTGTAAGCCCTTCTCACATGTCCAATCCGTGTCTAAAAGGCTTTTTTGGAAGCGGTTTCACTCCGGCTCTGCTAATCCGATCGGTTTGTCAAAAAAGCCTTTCGTACCTCCGTTCTGCAAACTGCTTCTAAAAACTCACATTTTTTTACGCCTCCTCAACGGTGGCAAGATTGGTGTCGCGAGTTCCATCCAGAGTCTGATATATGGGTTTGGCTTAGAGAGCAAAACCCATAAGACAGACTGGGGGATGGAGTTAGCACCAACTCAGGTCATTTCGCTTCTAAAGCCGTGCGGTTTGGCTGTTAAACTGCGCAGTTTGTCACTTTTTATATTCGCGGTTTAGAAGAAGCGGTTTTCAATAGAGAATAGGGTTTTATTCTCCCATTTCATTCCGCGACTTCTTAACATGCCAACTTCGGAGCTATGAGAATAGGCCCCTAAGAGTCCCGCGCTAGTAATATAAAGCAGAGTAAAAACGCACCTACAAGTTGGCCAATTCAGAATTGGATTAATTGACAGTTCCCTTCAAAAGCACTGCAATGGAAAAAAGAAATGTACAGTAGCATTTTTATTTGAACCCCTTCTTTTAACCGATGTGTTAACATCTGCGGCCTTGCTTTATCTCTATGATAAATATAGCCGCAGTGTTCACATCAAACAAACTTTCCACATTGGCAGTATGATAACTTTATCTCTGTCTGAGCTTTTCCCCCCGAAGAATGCAGCCAGCTCATTGGCAATATGTAATATCTCTCTCTCTCTAATTATCCCTCACAAAAACATCTGCAGCTCTGGGGACAGGTGTCTCTGGCAAAAGAACAAAACACTGCGGCTGTAGAATCCAGAAAGAAATCCGCCTTTTATAACCTTCTATCATCAACGACTGATACATAAAAGTGAGATCTAAAGCCAGGGAAAATGGTAACCTGGTCGGCCCAGCACAACCATCGAAGAAATGAATGAAAGGTACATCATAAATAAGAAGAACAAATAAACTAATACTGGCATAATGCAAAATGTGTTGACTTAGGAACGGTGGGTCCTCTGGAGCTTAAACCGCATGACCTTTGTCCACCTGCTTCCCGAGCTACTTACAATTTCTAGTCGACAACTTACTTTCTGGAAATTCAAAGATGGCCGTCTGTGTTGTCCAATAGGAAGCCGCAATGCCATTATGACTTTGTGGCTTTCTATTGGGCCGTGAGACCGAAGCCAATCTGGTGGCTATTTTGACTTCCCCAATGGGAGCAGAAACACTGGTAACTCGACGGGTAAGTATTTCCCAGCTCGCACTCCTCCACCCACACCCCGGTTCCAAATCGGCTAAATAAAATGTGTAGGGGCATTGCTGCTTTAAGGGGTAATACTATATACCAGTGATGGCAAACCTTTTTGAGCCCAAGTGCCCAAACTGCAAACCAAAACGACTTATTTTTTTCAAAGTGCCAACACTGCAATTAAACCTGAATAACGAGGTTTTAGTTTAGCCCTGTTTTAGGAGGTCATGTCTCCATTGCTCTTCCAAGTTCGCATATGCAGCCCACAGACATGGGCGTCCGCAGAATTTTTTTTCGGGGGGGGGGGGCATAATTTTAACGGCCAGTGCCCGGCGTGAAAGTGGTGGTGAGTGCACCGTGGCGTGCGAGCCCGACCAGCATAAGGGGGTTTCCCCCCCCCCCCCCGACAAAATTTTGAAAAAAAAGTGGGCAAATGGTGCATTTTCAAGCAAATTTAAAAATAGTGAAGTATATCAAACTTGATATTTAAATGAAAATGGTAAGTATTGTGCGTACATTTGAAATATATAACATTCGCATTTGCGTGTTACCCCACACGAGAGTTACCACACAGCAAGGTGGATGGCAAAGAGGTTGCAGCTTGGCTGTTCTGTCCCCCACTGGATTTGGAAGTGGTCAGCGTCTGGCGTGATAACAGCAGCCTGCTTCCCAGTTGACCACAGGGTAAAGGTAGAAGCAGCCCGGACCGTCTGTCTTCGTCTCCCACATACAGCGCGAGTCATTGGCGCGCACCTACCGGGACTGATTCCTCACGCTGTGCAGCGTTTGAGCAGACCGCGCCCGGGACTATCGCCACGTGTGCCTACAGGGGACTTTCTCCTATCACTTAAAGTCCTACTTGATGAGGCCCTTGACAAGGGTATACTGAGAAAATCCGAATATGAGTTCATTTATATTCCATCGCCCACCATTCCCATATACTACCATCTACCTAAGATTCACAAATCGACTTCGAATCCTCCTGGACGCCCCATTATATCGGGCATAAATTCTATGACATCGAATTTATCCCAGTATTTGGATTTTTATTTACAGCCCTTAGTTACTGAGTTACCGTCATACCTAAAAGACACCACTGCGGTTATTAAACTATTACAACAAACCAAGTGGAAAACCGGATATAGATTGGCCACGCTAGATGTACAATCATTGTACACATGCATACCTCATCAGGCTGGATGTATGGCGGCTAGGCACTTTTTGGAGGCATGTAATTTCATTAAACAAACACAAATTGATTTTTTGTTATGCTCCATTGAGTTCATATTAACTCATAACTACTTTTTGTTCGAATCGGAATTTTATTTGCAGATACTTGGTACCGCAATGGGTACCAAGTTCGCTCCATCATTCGCTAACTTATATATGGGGTGGTGGGAGAAAATCACGCTTACTGAGACACCTCCTCCACAGTTAATTCTGTGGAGGAGATATATAGATGATATCCTCATCATTTGGGATGGTACAGAAGCCTCTCTTTTAGAGTTTGTTGCACAATTAAACACGAATACATGTAACCTCTGTTTTAGTGGGGAAAATAGTGAAACATCAGTACATTATTTGGACCTTGAAATTACCATTGAATCAGAGCTAATCTGTACCAAAACATATTTCAAGGATACTAATGTGAATTCTTACATTCATCCGTCTAGTTGCCATTTTAAACCCTGGATTGTTAATATCCCTTTTAATCAATTTGCACGTCTTAAAAGAAATTGCACTAATGATGAACATTTTCAGGATCAGGTACTCTTTCTGAAGGAAAGATTTATCCAGAAAGGTTATGATAAACACCTGATTGACCGTGCCATTGACAAAGTCAATCTCGTTAAAAGGACGAATTTATTAAAAAATAAGAAAAAAAGAGATAAAAGACTTGACTTTAGAAAAGGGTCTATCAATCTAAATCCAGTGGTCACGACTGAGCTTGCACTAACAGGGAGGGTAAGTCACGATGACCCAAAACAAAGCAATAAATTCCCAGTGTTTATCACACAATTTAATGATAAACACAAGGCCATACAATCGGCCATTGCTAAGCACTGGAGGGTTTTATCTCTAGACCCTGTGTTGAGTGCCGAGATGTCGTTGAAACCAAAGATTGTATACAAAAAAGCTCCAAATCTGAAAGGATTAATAGCCCCTAGCCAATTGAAGTCTGTTTCTTGTCAAAAGGGCACACTAAGATCCTATTTAGATCTGAAGGGCAACTACAAATGTAGTAAATGTAAAATATGTACCAACCTAATGAATAAAAAAGAGGTTGTTTCCTCTACCACAAAACGTAGTTTTAAAGTTAATCACTTTATCAATTGTTCCACAACATATGTAGTGTACATTTTACAGTGCCAATGTGGGTTACAGTACATCGGTAAAACTAAACGATGCATGAAAGTGAGGGTAATGGAACACATGAGGAACATCAAAAATGTGCAAAAATTAATTGATAAACACATGCCCCTAACCCACCTTTTAAAACACTTTCATGATTGCCATCAGTGTGACCCGAGTGGCATTTCCTTCATGGGCATTGAAGTAATTACCGCCAATCAACGCCTAGGCAATAGAGATTTACGCCTAAGTAGAAGGGAGCAATTCTGGATCTATACCATGCGAACGAGGTTTCCTCATGGTTTAAATGATTACATAGAATTGGTCCCTTTCTTAAAAGAATGAATTCTTAAAAGAACGAATTCTAATGAATTAATTATTAGGTGTTTACACGGTTTCCAAGCATTTTTTGTATTTTTAGATAACATGTTTTAGTATTTAATAACTATATATGTTTTAAACAGATTTTTAATACATGTTTACCTTAAAATTGTCCATATCAGTATATACTGGTTTACATTCACTACAGTTATGCTGGTATGATTTTGGATTTATTTAAAGCTAAATTGGGACCTGTTTAACATTGCTCCTATCTAATATGTGCTTTTAATCCTCCCCACATGCTGCAGGGAACTTTATTTGCCTCTGCTTTGTATCACATGTGTTCCTACTTGCTCTAATTACACTAGATCCATTGGCTGCCGCTCTCTACTTAAGCTCCAGGGACAACGCTATGACGTGACCTCCTGACGAAGCACTACGTGCGAAACGCGTAGAGGTCACGTGGTGGCAGTTCCTGTGGAGTTCCTTGCAGCCGGTGGGAGCGGGTCCCCTTGTCTCTAGCTGGGTAAGTACTCGGATTGGTCCGGATCCATTCTGTAGTGCGTAGCTAGACCCTGTGGTTACCCCCTGCCCCTACCGAATATACTAGTGTATTATCCAGTCCCGTTTTTAACCCTTATTTGTTATAATCTTGCCGCAATTTTGTAATAATTTGCTTTATTGTTATTTTTATTCCTTGCATCAGTGGATACTTTGTCCACTGTTTTAGATTAATAAACCAATCATACCCTTCAGTGCACCTGTCTGCCTATTGTTTTTTCTGTTTGTGAGCCCCCCTTGTGGGAGCTCACTCTTATAGGGGACGTGTGGAAGCCCCTTCAGACTACAGGCTGCAAGAGGGATTTCTTTCAATATCCACGTTAGCGCGGAGCAACTCTACCCTTGCCTGAACCTACTACTCGCGCTGTATGCGGGAGACGAAGACAGACGGTCCGGGCTGCTTCTACCTTTACCCTGTGGTCAGCTCGGAAGCAGGCTGCTGTAATCACGCCAGACGCTGACCACTTCCAGATCCTGCCAGAGGGGCTGTTAACACAAAACCAACACCAATCTCATTTACAGAGCCCAAATAACAAATGTTATCTGTTACCTTGATATTTAAAATAAATAAATAAAATAATATATACACACACACAAAAGCACTTATGGGATCCCTTTAAGTAGGGTGACCAGATTAACAAAAATAAAAACCGGGACACATGAAAAAAAAATTAATAAAACAAATTACATTATCAACTGCACCCCTTCCCCTTTATGCCTCTCCGCCCCTCTGTCCCCCTTCTCACTCGCCATTCCTCTAAGCCCCCACCCCCCCAAATTCTCTCTCACCCTCAACCCAAACCCCTATCCTCTCACCCTCCCCCAACCCCCATTCTCTCACCCTCCCCCTCCCCCCACATTCTCTCCCTCCCACCCTCCATTCTCTCTGCCCCCCACACCCCCATTCTCTTTCTCCCTCTATCCCCATCCCTCCCTCCATTCTCTGCCCCCTTCCCATTCTGTCTCTCCCCCATTATCTGCTGTGTCTCTCTGTCCCCATGCCGTGTCTCTCTCTCCCCCCCCCATGCTGTCTCTCTCCCTATTCTGCGTGTCTCTCTCTCTCTCCCTATTCTGTGTCTCTCTCTCTCCCTATTCTGTGTCTCTCTATCTCTCCCTATTCTGTGTCTCTCTCTCTCATCTCTCTCCCTATTCTGTGTCTCTCTCACCCCATTATGGACACTACCTGGCACGGTGGAGCATGGGTGGAGGGAAAGCCATCTTGGGCCCTGGCAGCAGACACCGGAAGATCTCACTGACTCACTTCCGGGTCTCACTGCTGGGGTTCCTCTAAATACCATCTCCCATCTCTCTCCCCCCCCCCCTGCATCTCACATCTCTCCCCCCCCCCCTGCATCTCACATCTCTCCCCCCTCTGCATCTCCCATCTCTCCCCCCCTCTGCATCTCCCATCTCTCTCCTCCCCCTCTGCATCTCCCATCTCTCCCCCCCTGCATGTGTGTTGTGTGTGTGTTTTTATGCGTGTGTTTTTATGCGTGTGTATAATGTATTTTTTAAATAAAAAAAAAACCCATTACAAATAAAAAATATTTTTATTTATGATATTTGACACATACACGTATACACATACACACACTCTCCCCCCCCCCTCTGCATCTCCCATCTCTCTCCCCCCCTGCATCTCCCATCTCTCTCCCCCCCCGTCATCTCCCATCTCTCCCCCCCCTGCATCTCACATCTCTCTCCCCCCCCCGTCATCTCCCATCTCTCCCCCCCCCGTCATCTCCCATCTCTCCCCCCCCTGCATCTCCCATCTCCCCCCCCCTGCATCTCCCATCTCTCCCCCCCTCTGCATCTCCCATCTCTCCCCCCCCCCTGCATCTCCCATCTCTCCCCCCCTGCATCTCCCATCTCTCCCCCCCCTGCATCTCCCATCTCTCCCCCCCTGCATCTCCCATCTCTCCCTCCCTGCATCTCCCATCTCTCCCCCCTCTCTGCATCTCCCATCTCTCCCCCCCCCTGCATCTCCCATCTCTCCCCCCCCTGCATCTCACATCTCTCCCCCCCTCTGCATCTCCCATCTCACCCCCCCTGCATCTCCCATCTCTCCCCCCCCCCCGCATCTCCCATCTCTCCCCCCCTGCATCTCCCATCTCTCCCCCCCCTATGCATCTCCCATCTCTCTCCCCCCCTCTGCATCTCCCATCTCTCCCCCCCCTGCATCTCCCATCTCTCCCCCCCTGCATCTCCCATCCCCCTGCATCTCCCATCTCTCCCCCCCCTCTGCATCTCCCATCTCTCCCCCCCCCCCGCATCTCCCATCTCTCCCCCCCTGCATCTCCCATCTCACCCCCCCCTGCATCTCCCATCTCTCAATATCCCTCGCCCCCCCCAAGCTTCTTTGCCCCCCCAACCTCCCCCCACCCCCAATCTCCCTCGCCCCCCCCCAAGCTTCTTTGCCAAATTGCCCCCCCAATCTCAGTCTCTCCCCCGCATCTCCATGCCATCTCTCCCTGGTCCCACGGGTCCCACTCCCTACCTTATGCGAATCGATAATTTCATCTTGGGCATCCAGTATATAGAAGAATGCCCTTAGTGTACACATTGCTAATTAATAACGACTAATGGCTTGTGCAATTAGACGACTGAAATGCGTGCATGTTAACCCTTCCTGTGCCACAGTGATTTTCTAACTTATTGCAACCAATCATATAATTATAATATAGTATAATAAATGTCTTCATTGCATTTATTTTTGGGATAACACGTGGTAGTCATTTTTTGATGGCCACGTCTAAAATAGCTTCCACCATAATGTTGTCATATATATTTGAGATAAAATAAAATGCAATGAATTCTGGGAAACATGAGACGAGAGGAGAGAAGAAGCAGATTACAGGACCCCCTGTAGAGATGCTTCAAATGTGGACCTCTAACACCATACAGTACTTTGCCACATTATAAATACGTGCATGTAAAAGGATGTGGTTGGGAAAACGTACAAACCATCAGCTCAAATAACTCTGTAAGACATCCGAGGCACAAACAGTGATTCATTAATAGCGTTACTGCAAAGGGTCCCTAAGCACCAAGGATAAAAACCCAGTGAGTGTCTGATCTCCTCTTCTCTCAAGGCCAGTGTTACGGAGGCTGAGACCTCCACAGATTCTCTGTCAGTAGCAGAGCGATGAAATATGGGTGACGGTTGGGAGCAAGGTTATGACAAAACTATTCTAGCAGTTCAGTTTTTATTATAATTAATACTTACATACTACGCATCACTGTGCATACTATTTAAAATACAGCACACGGATAGGATCATAAAAACTACCCAAAGGTAAGAAGGTGATCCCTGCCTGAAGAGCTTGCCCTCTATGTCGTACATTGTGTATGTAGTTTGAGTAGCATGCAGGACAAAAAAAAGGCATTATCTTCACTATGGGTGGTCACTTTGACTGGGGTTATTTTATTTTGGTTTTGTAAGCAATTTGAAAATACTTCAAATAAGCAGTCATTTTTTTCCCTCTAAATGTGACCACTCTGATTCAAGTTTGTGTTTTTCTCCCCTGAAAAACACACAAGCAAAGTAACCAGAGGATGAGTCTTTCTCGGGTTTCGGCCCGAATTTGCGTGGATACAGAAGTTTGTTCCGAAACTCATCTCGAACGTCTGAAGTTTTGCGTAGTTCGGATTCGTAACCGGAAATCTGCGCAGCCTTTTTGTCACCTACCAGTTGTTGTTTTTTTTGTGTCCTGTAAACCATGTTTTCTGTGGGTTAACAACCTGGTTTAGCTGTTGTTGAAAATGTAGAAGGAAGTTGCAGCTACATTGTTATTTACGTGCAGGAGAAGAGATGGTTCATCATCACATTGTTTGCAACGTGTCCCGAATGATGTCTCCCACGTATCCCTGTATTTAGAAAGCATGTGCGTGTGGGTTCCCTAGTCTACAGCAAGGGCGGTCCCCTCCAGTCCCCAAACCCCCCACCAGGTCAGGATTTCAGGATATCCCAGCTTCAGCACAGGTGGCTCAATCAGTGGCTCAGTCTGATTGAGCCACCTGTGCTGAAGCAGGGACTCATTGGGCCACCTGTGCTGAAGCAGGAATTTCCATAAAACCTGACCAGTTGGGGGGGGGGGAGGGGGCTTGAGGACAACAGTTGAGAACCCCGTGGTCTACAGCTTACATTGGGACAGTTATTGAATGGAAAATATATCACACGTGCTACTGTTGCCAATCACAGATTTCTTTGACATAGGACATGTGTGTCCATTGTATGTATGGGTTTTAGGTCATCTCATTGCAAATGACAGATGGCAATTTAATGTTGGAGGCAGCAGGATTCCAGTAAGAAAGGGAATCTCCAGCTGGCCTCTTGCCTAATTCCACTTGAAGACAAAATAGGAGGTATTGCTAGGCCATAGTTAATGCTGGCTGTACACCATGGATTATCAGTGGGGTAGTATTCATGCACTGAATTACTATATTATGAAGAATATTTTTGGCTTCAAAGGAACCTCATAAAAAAGGGAATGAATAATACCCATCCACTGCAGTATGGATATAATTAGATGTATTTTTCGATCCTCTGTGTGTGATCCCAACAGAATACAGCCCTGGACCTGTAAGGGGAGGGGTGGCATAATTTAAGGTCAAGGGCCCCATCCCAAAAGGAGATGTGAGGATGAGGGGTTTAGAGGGGTATTTAAGGAGGGGGGAAGGTACCTTGCCTCCCTCGTTCTGCAAGGATCTACTAATGTGAAGTTTCTACCTGCCCTGGTTTATTTGATGTGTAAATTGGAAAAGTGTTGGGCATTGCTCAGTTTAAACGTCGCCGCCTGAGGATATTATGGCGGAAGTAGTGTAATATGGAGGGGCAGGGGGAGGGCAAGGGGAGTAAGGAAGAGACTCGGTCAGTATTGGCTGATTGTGGTGAGGTGTCAGACCCCGTAATTGGAAGATTAGGGAACGTGGTGACCTTCCGTATGGTGTGCTTTGTGCCAGGCGGCCTGGGCAGTGAGTGGTGAAGTGGCCACGAGCTGAGGGTATGAGGGTAACACTTGGTTAATGCTAACAGAACAATCTGGCTGGGTCCCTAGTATGGATAATAGCTATGTTTATCATGTTATGTTTAAAAGGGTTGTTATTATAATAAGGCTGGGACCTGTTCTTTCCTCCTAAGAAGGTGTTTGGGGTGCCGGTAAAACATGTTCTTTCAGCTTTGCATTGGTTGAACATCACACCGTGCACACGTAGTTAGGCAAATTAAGACCGGCACCAGCAATGACAACCAAAGACCCCAATAAGGACCCATGAAAGAGTTTCTCCTGAGCACAGAACAGCTGTGAGCAAAGATCACAGCATACAAATGAGAATGTCTTCTTTTGCATTGGTTTGATGGTAACTTGAAGAAAATAATTGAAAATGTGATGTAGGCGGACGCTCACAGAGGTATGCAAGGGAGTCTGGTTATAGTGAAATTAAATAAGGCTTTTATTGCGCCTGTTTCCTTAGCATCAGGAAACCATCCAAACAAGGGGTAAACAAAGCTTCTCTTCCCTTTGGAGTATTTCTAGTGAAATACTATGCAATCCACCACTCCCTTTAGATAAGCATGTCTCCCAGCCCCAAACATATAGCATGAAATGAACAGTTATAAAAAAAAACTGAAAGTCTTATCTGTTCCTCGTGGTTTGGAGGGAAAATCTTTTCTGTTCCTGGTTGCTACCTTTTCTTCAGGATTTGTCAGCATTCAGGTTTAGAAGTTTCCTCTGTGTCTTGCAAGCAGCCTCTTCTGGTACAGTAGACTCAAGACTTCTGTCCCCCTGTCAGTCTCACAAGTTGTGAGAGTAAGGGACAATCTCTGCTTTGTCTCCAAGTTCAGCTCAGGTGTGAGATAATGAGTCTCACTTCCTGTCTCAAAAGAGAGGCTTTTCTAAGCAATCTAATCAGGCAGGGGGTGTTTGTTAATTGACTAACAGCAGTTAACCACCACACTGCTGGATTAGAGGCACATTACCTGAACAGGGATAACTCCCCTGTTACACGTGATTAAACGCCCTCAGTGCAGCTGCTATACAGTATTTCCACTGGCTGACTGTTTTTACAAAATCTATTTACTAAAGTGCGATAGCCATTATTTATTTATTATTTATTGTTAGAGATCAGTCACGTAAATAGCTGTTAACAATCAGTACAAACTACGGAACTTTAGTGAACAAAGCCCTTAGGTCAGTGTATAGTACTATGCCATAGTCTGGGAAGCTCAGCTTGTTGGTGGCTATTTCCAAGAGATTTCAGCCGTATTAATGCTTTAATAATAAAAAGATGCATTTTTTTTGTATAAATCCTTTTTTTGTAAGCGGGGTGCATGTGGAGTGAGGGGTTTGTTTCATTTGCTGACATGTGGAATAAAGGTATTTTTCTGAAAGGGTCCCTTTTATTTTATTATTTTATAGCGACTTTACAAAAGATGTTAGAAAATTGCAGTTGACAAAGGACAATTCTCAGCTGGCGGATGTAATGAGTTGGTGGAGTAAGTAGACATGAAAAACACATAAGCACAAAGCCTACAAGGCAAACTAAAAGGGTGAGCCTCAATCCCTGAAATAAACAATGTTTTCTATACCTCATTTAATAAGTGATTACTAAATAAACAGCATACAGGTGCACAGACGCTCACAGACACGCACACAGACACGCACAATTAGCCATACAGGCGCATAGACAAACACAGACACGCATACAGACATGCATACAGTCATACAGTTAGTCATACAGACACAGACAGACAGTCATACAGACGCATACAGACAGTCATACAGACAGTCATACAGACAGTCATGCAGACGCTCATGCAGACGCTCATACAGACGCTCAGTAAAAATGGGTGATGCTCCAAAAGAAACCTCAAAATGTATTTGCAAAAAACTACAGCATTCAATAATTTCATATGATATTTTTTGAGATGAAACCCTTTGGTAATCAATAAATGGTAAATAATCCAACATAAATCACTTCTCCATTATAATCTGACTAGTGGGCTTGGACCCCCACAAGCACTGCAGTAAGGGGCCACACAATAAATAAAAGTGTCCCAACATAAAGCATCAGAATGGAGTGTTTGCCAGTGTGAGGATTCGGGGATTGCGTCCCTTGCGGCGCGGTTCCTCCTCTTTACATAACAGTACTGCAGCGGCTGCTGCCTCCGATCTGCCCCCCGCTGGTGCGCGCACCCCCGCTCTGTTTACAGAGCGCGTGCGCACCCGCTCCTCTTCTACCAGGTCACAGACCTTAGCTCCGCCCCCTCGGTCACGCCACGCCTCCGCTGCGCGCGGCGTGCACGCGTGACGTCGCACAACGAGCCCCAGCTGCGAGTCAAGATTGCTATAAGCCCTTGTCTCCTGCAGCCTATCCTTTGCATCTGCAGAGGCTCCGCCTCCACTCCGCCCCCTCTCCTACTGGTTCCTGTCTCCTATAAGAAACTTCCTCTTCCTGTCATACCTTGCTGAACATAACCTTGTGTAGCCTTTGCGTGTGCCTGTCTTGTCCAGCCCAGTCTTGTCTTGTTCTCTGCAGTTAACCTCTCGTGTACCGACCTGGCTTTGCATTTGGATTCTCTCTGGCTCTTGACCCCTGGCATACGGATAACGACGACGAGTACCTCTCCAACCCGAGACCACAGGCTTACGGACTCCAACTACGTGTACCTCTCCAACCCACGGACCCCGGCAAGTATTGGATTAACCCTTTCTACATACCCAGACCCAGCAACGCTACAAACCACCTTCTGGGCTCGCCCCAGCTACTATGGGTGTGTGGCACAGTCCTTCCCACCTCAGTGCCGGGGTCAGGTCTTGTTTGTGGGCTCGCGCAAGCGTTACAATATGTTCAGCCCAACAAACATTGACCCCCCTGAGGTGGGCCAAACCACAACTGCTGCTACTCTAGTGGGAAACATACCCCAGGAACCACCTCTTCTGACACCCAATCAGTATGCGGGTGAACCCCTAGGATGCCGAGGCTTTCTAATCCAATGTGACATCCACTTTGAATTAACCCCTTCTCGCTTCTCTACCGATAGGTCTAAAGTGGCTTATATCATTTCATTGTTAACCGGAGCTGCACTGGCCTGGGCATCTCCTATCTGGGAGTTAATGCCTGAACTCACGCAGAACTTTATTTCTTTCAAAAAAAAGGTTTCAGCAGGTTTTTGACACTCCTGGCCGCGAGGCTACTGCGGCCTCTTCTCTTTTCCATATCACCCAGGGCCACTGGACTGTCGCGAAGTACGCTCTTGAATTTCGGATTATTGCCGCGGAAACCGGTTGGAACAACGAGGCTTTAACTGCAGCCTTCTGGCATGGCCTCTCTGACTCCGTGAAAGATCAATTGGCTGCACGTGAAAGACCCACTGCCCTGGAGGATCTGATCTCTACATGTATACGGGTGGATGAACGCCTCCAAGAGAGACGATGTGAACGCCGGATTACACATACGCAGGTACCTATACCTATCTCTCCTACTCTCTCTCCTTCTTTTGTTCCAGTTCCTGAAGCACCAGACCCCATGCCGCTGGGTACTCACCATTTGTCCTTTACAGAAAAGCAGCGCCGGAGAAGCGAGGGGCTATGTCTTTATTGTGGCCTAGCTGGTGATTTGGCGTACCGCTGTCCTACGCGTCCGGGAGAACGCCAGCGGCCTATAAGGTATGATGGAGTTTCTTTGGATACCATATCTTCTTGTTCCTCTTCCAAGGAAAATATGCCAAAAAGGATCCTTCTACCTATCATAATGGAGGGTACGGACTTTCATATTTATGCACTTGCCTTCATCGACTCTGGGTCTGGAGGAAATTTCGTGGATCAGAATTTTGCAATAAAACACCGGATCCCACTGCTTGGGAAGTCCACTCCCATAGGACTCGAAGCGATAGACGGTCGTCCACTCCAGCCTGCCTTTATCACCCTGGAGACCGTGATCATCACCCTTTCCACCTAGGATGGACACAAGGAACAAATCTCGTTGGACTTCATTCATTCACCATCTGTACGGGTAATCTTGGGTCTCCCCTGGTTACAACTGCACAATCCCGTGATTGACTGGACTGATAAACAACCCATACGTTGGTCTACCCCATGTGCCATTCCTTGTGCTCTCACTTCCCTCTCTCTTGCCGGTTTAGAGACTGCAGAACCTTCCAAGGGGTTCCTTCCAGAAGTCTACCATGAGTTTATTGATGTTTTCGACAAAGTCCGTTCAGAGATTCTTCCTCCACATCGTCCATTCGATTGTCCCATTGATCTGATTCTTGGTGCCATTCTGCCTAAAGGCAAGTCTTAACCCCTGTCCCTTCCTGAGTCCCGAGCCATGTCCGAGTATATCCAGGAGAACCTAAAAAAAGGCTTTATTAAGAACTCCACCTCTCCTGCTGGGGCAGGGTTCTTCTTTGTAAAGAAAAAGGACGGATCTCTTCGCCCCTGCATAGATTATAGAGGCTTGAATAAGATAACACAGAAGAACCGTTACCCTTTACCACTCATATCTGAATTGTTTGACCGTCTACAAGGTGCCTCCATTTTCTCCAAACTTGATCTCCGGGGTGCCTATAACCTGATACGCATAAGAGAAGGAGACGAATGGAAAACGGCCTTTAACACCCGCGACGGCCATTATGAGTACCTAGTAAAGCCGTTTGGACTCTGTAACGCCACTGCGGTCTTTCAGGAGTTTGTTAACGAGGTTTTCCGTGATGTTCTCAATTTATTCGTCATTGTATACCTTGATGATATACTAATTTTTTCCAAATCCTTGCCTGAACATATCCAGCATACCAAGCTAGTACTCTCTCGGCTTCGTCAGAATCGTCTGTATGCCAAGATGGAGAAGTGTATGTTTCATAAAAATTCTACTTCCTTCCTGGGTTATATAATCTCCGAGAAGGGATTTTCCATGGATCCTGAGAAACTAAAGGCGGTATTAGATTGGCCCCAGCCCACGTCGCTTAAAGCCATCCAGCGATTCCTTGGATTTGCCAATTATTATCGTAGGTTCATCCATAAATTCTCCACACTGGTTGCTCTTATTACCGCTTTGACCAAGAAAGATGCTGATCCTTCCTCCTGGCCTCCGGGGGCTGGTCTTGCTTTCGAGTCTTTAAAGAAGGCCTTCACCACCGCTCCCATTTTGCATCACCCCGACCCCACCTTCCCTTCACGTTGGAGGTCGATGCTTCGGATATTGGAGCCGGGGCAGTGCTCTCCCAAAGACGTTCTCCTCAAGATCACCTGCATCCATGCGGCTACTTTTCCAAGAAATTCTCCCCCGCGGAGATCAACTATGATGTAGGTAATAGAGAACTTTTGGCTATCAAACTTGCACTCCAAGAGTGGAGACACCTTCTTGAAGGTACCGAGAAACCGATCCTTATTCTTACTGACCACAAGAATTTATTGTATATTGAAGGTGCTCGACGCCTTGGTTCCCGTCAAGCTCGCTGGGCTCTTTTTTCCCTCAAGATTCAACTATGTAATCTCTTACATTCCTGGTACAAAGAATTTGAAGGCCGATGCTTTGTCCCGTCAATTCCTTTCCGAAGACCGATCCAACGACCTTCCAGAGACTATTCTTCCTTCAAGATTGATCATTGCAGCAAATTCCTTCGATATTTTGGACAAAATTCTGGACTCTCAAACCCGGATTCCAGAGGGCCTGGAGGTACCTGAGGGCTGCCTATATGCGGCAACCAAATTCCGTCAAAAAATTCTTGAGTGGGGTCATGCTTCTAGGTCGGCCGGTCACCCTGGGATCAGAAGAACCACCGATTTAATCAGACGTACTTTCTGGTGGCCAGAGATGTTGAACGACATTAAGGAATTTGTTTCATCTTGTTCCATCTGTGCTCGTAATAAGTCAGTTCGAAAAAAGCCTTCTGGTCTGCTACGCCCGCTCCCCATTCCTGAACGTCCCTGGTCCCATTTATCAATGGATTTTATTGTGGAGCTGCCCATTTCCAATGGCATGAATACCATCTTGGTCATTGTGGATAGGTTCTCCAAGCAGGCCCATTTCATACCCCTCAAGGTCCTCCCTAACTCTGCAACTCTAGCTGATATCTACGTCAAAGAAGTCTTTCGTATACATGGGGTTCCTGTTTCAATTGTATCCGACTGTGGATCCCAATTTGTATCCAAGTTTTGGCGAGCTTTTTCTCAAAGACTCAATATCTCGCTTCTTTTTTCTTCCGGGTATCACCCGCAAACCAATGGACAGACTGAAAGGGTAAATCAATCATTAGAACAATATCTAAGATGTTTTGTTTCTGATACACAAGATAATTGGGCTGATCTCTTACCGTGGGCTGAGTTCGCACATAACTCCCTTAGAAACTAATCCACCCAAGAGTCGCCCTTCTTCCTCAATTACGGCTACAACCTTAACTCTCTTCCCATTTCTTCTAATACCTCTGGAGTCCCTGCTGCTGATGCCAGAATCAATGCTCTTCAACAGTCATGGAATAAGATTCGGAGAACTCTCCAGGAGTCCACTCGGAGACAAAAGACACAGGCGGATCGATATCGTCTAGAGGCGCCCAGGTTTAAGACAGGAGACAAGGTATGGCTCTCATCAAAGAACATCAGATTAAAGACACCTACCTTAAAATTGGCTCCCAGATACTTGGGACCATTCAAGATCCTGGAACAGGTTAATCCTGTGGCGTACCGCCTGGACTTACCTCCCTCTATGAAGATACCATCGGTATTCCATGTCTCTCTTCTGAAACCTGTCAAACAGAGTTCCAGGTATCCTGATGTTGTTCCCCCTCCACCCCTTGTGTTGGTGCATGGTCAAGAGGAATTCGAAATCCGCTCTGTCATTGACTCAAGAATCTCCAGAGGAAAGGTGCAGTTCCTTGTACACTGGAAGGGCTTCGGTCCTGAAGAACGTTCTTGGGTCTCCAGTGACCAGATTCACGCTCCCGGCTTGCTCAGATGCTTCCATGCCAGGTACCCATACAAGCCATTTATGGATCGTCCGGAGTTCGATCCTCAAGGGGGGGGTACTGTGAGGATTCGGGGATTGCGTCCCTTGCGGTGCGGTTCCTCCTCTGTACATAACAGTACTGCAGCGGCTGCTGCCTCCGATCTGCCCCCGCTGGTGCGCGCACCCCCGCTCTGTTTACAGAGCGCGTGCGCACCCGCTCCTCTTCTACCAGGTCACACACCTTAGCTCCGCCCCATCGGTCACCCCACGCCTCCGCTGCGCGCGGCGTGCACGCGTGACGTCGCACAACGAGCCCCAGCTGCGAGTCAAGATTGCTATAAGCCCTTGTCTCCTGCAGCCTATCCTTTGCATCTGCAGAGGCTCCGCCTCCACTCCGCCCCCTCTCCTACTGGTTCCTGTCTCCTATAAGAAACTTCCTCTTCCTGTCATACCTTGCTGAACATAACCTTGTGTAGCCTTTGCGTGTGCCTGTCTTGTCCAGCCCAGTCTTGTCTTGTTCTCTGCAGTTAACCTCTCGTGTACCGACCTGGCTTTGCATTTGGATTCTCTCTGGCTCTTGACCCCTGGCATACGGATAACGACGACGAGTACCTCTCCAACCCGAGACCACAGGCTTACGGACTCCAACTACGTGTACCTCTCCAACCCACGGACCACGGCAAGTATTGGATTAACCCTTTCTACATACCCAGACCCAGCAACGCTACAAACCACCTTCTGGGCTCGCCCCCGCTACTGTGGGTGTGTGGCACAGTCCTTCCCACCTCAGTGCCGGGGTCAGGTCTTGTTTGTGGGCTCGCGCAAGCGTTACAGCCAGTGATAAATTAACTCACATTTGGAGTGGATGTTGTTCTTGTTGATATCAAATATTCTTCTTTTCCAATGGGGGGTGTGCATCCATTTTTTCTAGTAGAGATAGACGCAAAGCAGGTAAAAAGCAGGCACTGTTTCTCAAAGAAAAAGCAAAAAATTGAGTAAAGTCAAGGAGAGCATTTCACCTTAAAAAAATGATGATTTAATGGAACCGGCAAACAGATACAGCTACATTACGGGGTAGGGAGACTCCCACCAACGCGTTTCGAGCATGAGCTCTTTATCAAGGTGACTTGATAAAGAGCTCACGTTCGAAACGCATTGGTGGGGGTCTCTGTACCCCGTAATGTAGCTGTATCTGTTTGCTGGTTCCATTAAATCATCATTTTTTTAAGGGCAAACGCTCTCCTTGACTTTACTCAATTTTTTGCTTTTTCTTTGAGAAACAGTGCCTGCTTTTTTCCTGCTTTGCATACAGACGCTCATACAGACGCTCATACAGACGCTCATACAGACGCTCATACAGACGCTCATAAAGTTTCACAAACTCAGGGTCTTCATCCCTTTGTTGACAAAGTAATTAATTGCAAGTCCCCGTGGCAGCACAGGGGCTTGTATTTCTAACCAAAAAACAACCCTGCAGTTTCCTGCAACTCGCAAAGAACAGTATGTCTAAATTATTAAACACGTCATCCCATACTGTATGTATCTCTAAAATACCCCGGAGCGCACGTTTCTACTTAGAAATGTATTTAATTTATGCCACTTATTTTTTGCAAATTGTTTCTCTGCCTTTTTATGTATATTTTTAGTGGTGAATTAAATATTTTGGATCTGATCAGTGTGATTTGTGCCTATGAATGCAAAACTATTGGCTTCTGGCTTTTAAATCTTGGTGCTATTCATTACTCTGTATAATTTATTTTCAAACATTGTGTTGGCAGCGGGCTTAATAATATACTGTGTTTAGGTAATGGGGCTAGTGAGATTCTTTAAAAAAAAAAAATCTATACACAATGAATCATTGCCCCTGTAATGAATATTGCAGAAATTATTAAGTATTTTAATCAATCAGGCACATGGAAAGTTAGCATTGGTTACAAATTGTCTTAAAAATACATAAATAGATTTATGGCCGGCCGGATCACTGTCCATGCCTAGTTTTATGTGCTGATCTAAGGATAAAGAATATCTGTTTTTACCAGTGGAAGGATTGAAATATGGCTTCCCTGACACTGGAATAAACAGGACCCTTTTAAATGTATACAACAAAAGACAGTGGTGCCCAATGCTACATCAAATTGACAAAACATATATGGTAATAAGTATAAAGTTTAAATACTTCAATAATAATAATAGTAATTACTTTGGTTATTTAGTTAAACCCTTTGGCCAAAGCGTCGTACGCCTGCATACCAAACGTCAAGGTATAACCAAAAATGCAGGTCCTAACACTACACTGTGAACCCTTCCTTTTACCTCTGTATGAGGGGAAGCAACTACAGTGAGTCTAATAACTAAAAAACTAAATAACCAAGTTATTTTATTATTAAAGTATTTAAACTTTATACTTATTACCATATATGTTTTGTCAATTTGATGTAGCATTAGGCACCACTGTCCTTTGTTGTATACATTTGCCACGCTCAGTAGCTCTCTTTTTGGCATAAATATATATTCATGATGTGGTGGGTGCAGGAGTTTGAGCTACCTGGGAATGTGTGTGTGTTAACCCTTTTAAATGTACCTTAAAAGGCATTATTAACGGGATCTGCAAATATCAGAGGGCAGGGCTAAGAAGATATTCCAAAAAGAGTACATTTTTTAAATATGAAGATATCATGGGCCTGATAGGTAATTGCAAGAACAACAAATAGATATTTGTAACCGTTGTGATTACCAGGGTTGCCACCATTCCAGGTTTGACCTGGAGTCTACGGGTTTCGTCCACTTATCTCCGGGCTATGGGTTGATCTGAGTAACCTCGGGCTGCGGCAGCATCTCCCCCAGCAAATTCCGTCAATATGGCTGCATGACGTCAAATGGTGACGTCAGGGCATCCCGTGACGCCCAGTTGCCATGACAACGGGGCGTCATGCGACGCCTCGGCGCCAGAAGCACATCCCATTGTCATGGCAACTTGATGCTGAGTGACGCCGCGTTGTCATGGCAATGCGGGCCATTTGAAGTCACGGAGCCATGCTGACTGTACCTTGCAGGGGAAGATGGTGCCGGGGGAGAGAAGATCGGTTAGAGAAATAAATATATAAAATAAATAAATTCGATGTAAAATAAATGTAATTCTTGTAAGAAGTCTCCGGGTTACACACAATAGAAAGTGGCAACCCCGGCGATTACACGAATCATATGATACCAAAAAACAAGGGTTTTCTATGTATAATCTCTGATAAACCTGTTTCTCCTGAATGATAGAAGTTATATGGTCTAATATGATACGCTGGCATGTATGTTATGTACACAGACGCAGCAGTAAAGATGGCGTGTGTCTTAAGTATTATAGAAGCAAAGTTATTAAATCTTGTATATTGAGGCAACGTTTAAAAGTCAAAACAGGTATTTTTTCTTTTAAATCGTAAAACTGTCATTTTTGATTTGATTGAGATTGATGAAAGGGATGGGTTGAAACCACAGAAAGGTGGTCTTAAGTTCTCCATGAAGAGAATTTAGCATATAAAGTCATACATTTGAATGATGAATTAGATTTCAGCCAAGGGATTATCTGACGTCAATAAGATACACGAAGTCTTATACTTTTCAACTCAAGACCTATGTGAGGAATAAACCTTATACATGTTTAATGGTCACGTATGGGAATTCTTTGATTATCCTTATTCTTTTGATGAAGTTATCTGCATTTATTCTAACTATATGTTCTTGTAATATTCCTTTTCTGTGCCCCCCCACCCCAGAAAAATCTCGCACCCCCCATTTTGCCCACCCCTGAGCTAGTGGATGTACTGCTTTCCCCATCTTTCAGATAGCATATTATCTATACTAAAAAAATAAGAATGCATTACGTGCGGGAACTAATGTAATATCTACCAAAAAGGATGGCACATTGTCAGGCTACATGGGAAGATTGTTGGAACTATTCTGTGAATTCATGAAGCTGCATAATGAACGTATTAGATTTCTCATTAGAAGGATTTACCAGGTGTTTGCACTGTTAAAAAGCGAATGTAATGTGAGATAATGGTCTTTTAGAGTAATGTTGCAGAAAATATATTGTGCTTTTATATACAAATCGTACTATGGTCTCAAGATGGATTGTATCATTATACTCCACATAAGCAGGAAAAAAATTAATCTTTTATAGAAATGTGGCTGGGGTGTATTTGTATGAAATGTCAGAAGAAGCGGATGCAATGTTACCCATAGTATCGCTGTGTATATTTATTCCATGCATAGTGCGCATCACACAAATAAAAAACACACAACTTAACCATGCAACTGGTGTCATTAAACATATATATATATTTGTGCTTGAACCAATGTTTGGTTTATGGTAAAAATTTCCTTTTGAATAGGAGTCACTTAGCTCACCCTGTCTCGGTCAGAGGACAGATCGGGAGAGAGGGGAAGAGAGTGATGGGAACTTTGCCTGTGAAAGGTCAAGGCAAACAAGGCATGCAAAAGCACAATATTACTCTGACAATCTCCACCAAAATACATCAAACCCAGCTAACTTCTGGAAGGTTATCAACAATATATTCCAGCCTCCTAACCATCAACAACCAAGTAATATCACTAAGGGGGATATTACTCTGACAAACCCCACTGACATTGCAAATGCATTCAATGATTACTTTGTGGGGTGTGCCATTAACTTATTAGCGAAACGCAGCACAAACCCCAAACATGAATCTCATCCTGGGAGTATCCCTACAGTCCCACCCCCTCCCAACACTGCCCACAATTTTCAATTTAGCCCAGTATCTGAAGAGGAGATTACACAAGCGCTCCTCAAACTAAAACTAAGCAGCCAATGTGGACCCGACTTACTACAATCTAGGTTCCTACGACTTGGTGCCCCAGCCATTGCCAAACCAATTGCGTCCATAGTCAACTCTATCCTGTCTGCAGGCCATATGTCACACTTGCCTCTGATCCGCGCGGAGACCGACTCAGGGAAGCACCACGGGGCAGAGTCATGCGCCCACGCACTGCCAGGGCAGTGCAGGCGCAGCGGCGTGATGGCGGACCTCCGCGAGACGCATCGCGCACGCGCACGGGTTGCTCGGCAACCAGGAAGCAGGAGAACGTGAGGGAGCTGCTGGAACCTCCCACAGGCGGAGACTTGCTGAGTAAACCGCATGACGTCATCGCGACGCGCATCGCGCACGCGCGCGGGTTGCCCGGCAACCAGACCTAGCATCAGGAAAGCCTAATTGCAAGCTGTTTTTGATCAGTGTCTCTCTGACACCATTGGTGGACCAGAACACACCCCTGCAAGGTAATTGGACCCTTCCCACATATATACCTGCTACTGCCTGTCCTTCATTGCTGAGCATAAACTCCTGTTTATGCATTGTGCTCACCGCTGCTGTCTAGTTTTGTCTTGAACTTTGTCTGACCTGTTTGACCCTGCCTGTTACTTGGATTTCTACACTCTCCAGCACTTTGACCCCGGCTTCGTTACTCGACTACTCTACCTTCTATTACACAGGACCTTGGCTACGAAACTCTACCTACCCGGACTCTCCAACCCTGGAACACGGCAAGTACCCTGACTACCCTGACCTCTCCAACCCTACGACGCGGTGCGACTAGGACTACGCATTCCGGACAGGACTGCGTGGTTGTGGGTCGGTGCCTATACAACCCCACCTCAGCCCCGCGGTCTTTCGTCCTGTTTGTGGTGAGCGCAGCGTGACACCATATCCCTAAGACCTGGAAAACTGCCAAAGTTGTTCCAATCTTCAAAAGTGGGGACAAAAACACTGTCTCAAACTACAGGCCAATCTCACTTCTCCCAATTCTATCCAAAGTTATGGAAAAATGTGTCCACTCCCAATTAAGCGATTTCTACACAAAGACAAATTTCCCTAGCTAATTCCAGTCTGGGTTTCATCCCAAACACTCCACCGTAACTACCCTGCTAAAAGTTTGCAATGAAATCCAGTGTGGAATGGAACGGGGACAACTCACTGGTGCAGTATTCCTAGATTTTGCAAAGGCTTTTTGACACCGTTGATCATGCTATCCTGCTTAACAAACTCCAGAGCTCTGGAATAGGGAAACATGCTTTAAACTGGTTTCAGTCTACCTATCAGGAAGATCCCAACATGTGTCCATCTCAGGCTCTAACTCCAACCCTCTGGATATCACCTGTGGTGTCCCGCAAGGCTCTGTTCTGGGGCCCCTACTCTTCTCAGTGTTCATTAATGATCTTCCCACAGCTTGTAAGGAAGCCTCAATACACATGTATGCAGATGACACAATCCTATATGCACACAGCCATAGCCTCTCTGACCTTCAACACATACTTCAGTCTGACTTTTTGAGACTCGAAAACTGGATTTCTCAAAACAAACTGTTTTTAAACACTGACAAGACTGTAACAATGGTATTTGGGACCAAGACTAAATTTGTAAAGTTTCCAGTGACTGAGCTCCTGATTAGAACCAATGCTAACACCACCCTAACACCTGTCACTAGTTTTAAATACCTGGGCTTATGGTTTGACTCCCACTTAACATTCGGGATGCACATTGATACCCTGACAACCAAGACCTATGCCAAACTAGGGGTACTTTACAGGAACAAATCCTCCCTAAATCTCCTGGTCAGAAAGCGTATTGCACAGCAGATGCTAATGCCAATTATTGACTATGGAGACATAGTATATGGCTCGGCTCCTCAAACCCACCTTAGCAACTTGACACCCTCTACAATTCAATTTGTCGTTTTGTTCTCCAATGCAACTACAACACACATCACTGCGAAATGCTCAAAGAACTAGATTGGTCATTACTAGAGTCTAGGCGCAAAGTTCACCTTTCTTGTCTCACCCTCAAATACTTTCCTGGCAAGCTACCCAGCTACCTGAACAAGCTCCTCACCCCTACCACATGCAGCACCTATCACCTGAGATCAGACTCCAAAAGACTATTCATGGTCCCAAGGCTCAACAAAGTATCCGGACGTTCCTCCTTCTCCTTCCGTGCACCCCAAAACTGGAACAACCTACCAGAGACTCTCAGATCCACCACCAGTTTACGTTCTTTCAAAACTAAGGCTGTCTCACACTTTAATCTGGTCCGTAACTGTTTCATACGCTCATAATATATATTTTCTTTAACTGTGCACGCAATGTCTTGTATATAATGTATACCTTGTTCATTTATGTAACTGTACTTGTAACCATGTATTATTTGTTTTACTCTGTGCCCAGGACATACTTGAAAACGAGAGGTAACTCTAAATGTATTACTTTCTGGTAAAATATTTTATAAATAAATAGCTCAGATGAGACATGAAACCATTTAGAAGTGCATGACGACTTATGGACATTCATAGCAGGTGAAAATAAACTGTGCAAGACACGAAGTAGCATCACGCACCTGGGAGAAGCTCAAAACTCAGCCCACCTTGTTCACAATATCACTTACAAATATTTCCCATATTTATAAGATGCCTGATTTGTATGAGAAATATTCTTGTTCATCTTTACTGCCTATAAATACTCTCCTTATAATACCCTTCCTCGGCTTAACCCTTTGGGTGCCTGTGAAGGAATGTATAGGAGAATAGTGAGTGAAAGGGTTAGGCTTGCTCACTACTCCAGGCCCAGGAGACCATACCCAAACTTCCAGGTCTACCTAGAGAGCAGGGATTGTTCCCAATCACCTGATTGGGACTGGAGGTTAAGATGGTGGTGGCCTACTCCCTGAGGTCAATCTTTTACAACCTGTGAACGAATACGTTCCCCAGTGTGGAATTGAACATTAGGTCGCGATCAAGTCACCACCAAGGAACCCTTCGCCGTGCGGCTACATGCTAGCGGCGACTTGGTCACATTAAAACGGCCCTAGACTATCCCAGAGGGCTTGTCTGGGGAAGAGCTCAGACCACCACCTTGTACCAAACAGAACGACACTTTGTTTTTATGGCAGAGCTGTTCTCCATTTGTTTTGTGGTTTTGACGCTGCTGTTAGAAGTATACTGCAACCTGGCTTTCAAAATCCGGGAAATACATTTCCTTGAATGAAGTCCTTACTGACCCTAACTAGGAGGCTGCTCCTTCCCAGTGCCCTATAGACGTAGCTAGTTGTGAGGATTTGCTGTTCCGGCGTTCAGGGACCATCCCCTCACCTGGCTGTACGTCGTGGGCGCTCGTCTTGTCTACCCGCTGATGCGCGCGGTAGGCTCCGTCCCCTCTCTGTTGTTAAACAACACCAGCATGGCAGTGACGCGCGTTCCAGGCTCCGCCCCCGCTCTGATGTCTCAAGGAACCGGCGTGGGAGTATCACACACTCCAAGTCCCGCCCTCTGAACCCTGTGACACGTGCGGGCTGTAAGTAACCTCCTACCTGATCGGCTGCATCATTGGACAAACCTGTGTGTACCAGCAGCCTATGACGATTAACTTCCTGGTTACACCCCTGCTTGCTATTGGAGCCTCCTTCCTTATATACACTGCACTTTCAGCTTACCTTTGCTGAGCATAGTCAGTGTGACGCTGTGCCGTGCTGCATTCTGTTCCTGATACCTTGTTTTGCCTTGTCTGCCTGATTAACCCTTTGTTGCCTGAACCCTGCTAGTTTCTTGGACTCCGCTTCTCTCTGCACCTGACCTTGACAAAGTCCCCCGATGATCCGCTCTTCTACAATCCTGACCTTGGCAAAGTACCCCAACGATCCGCTATTCTCCAAACCTGACCTGGCAAGTATATACGACTACTCTGCACTCTATAACCCTGATCCGGCTTGCACGACCAATCTACATCCTAGGCGCGCCCGCGTGGCTGTGGGTTGGCGTTTTTCAATTCCCTACCTCAGCACCGCGGTCGCACTTTGTTTTTGTGGTGAGCTACGCGTTACAGTATGCTCAGCCCTAAAAACTTCGACCCCGCTGAGGTAGGAAGAGTCCTGAGCACGCACGCCAACACTTTGTCTAGCATTGAGGAAAGACCATCATATGCAAACTATCCAGGAGAATTTTAAAACTCTCACTCTCTCTGTACATGAATCCCGGCCTGTTCCTAGTTCTGCCACTCCTGGGGAAGTTATGTCCGTTCCTCATTCCTTCCATGTACCCCGGTTAACTACGCCCAACCGTTATGGAGGGGACCCCCAAGAATATCGGGGGTTCTTGAATCAATGCTTCATTCAATTTGAGATAAACTCCTCCCGCTTCACCTCTCCACGCGTCAAGGTGGCGTACATTATTTCTCTCCTCACAGATGACACACTTGCCTGGGCTTCTCCTATCTGGGAACGAAGGTCTGATCTCACTCATATATCCCAAGGTAATCGTCCTGTGGCAAAATATGCACTTGAGTTTAGAACCGTTGCCGCAGAGACGGACTGGAATAATGAATCTTTGTCTGCTGCATTCTGGCGGGGCCTCTCTGAAACCCTAAAGGACGAATTGGCGACTTTCGACCGTCCCACGGATCTGGAGGACCTTATCGCCATCTGCATCAGAGTGGACCACCGTCTTCAGGAAAGGAAAGCAGAGAGAGTACACCGCAGATCATTCTCATCGAGAATCACTCCGGTTCAGGTGAGCATGACGGAATTTCCTTCAATGGATACTTCTGAACCCATGCAACTGGGAGGTACGAGTCTCTCCAAATCAGAGAAACAACGTCGCCTGAATGCGGGTCTATGTCTATATTGCGGACAACCTGGACACCTGGCCTACTCTTGTCCCAATAAGCCAGGAAAACGCGAAATTCCCATAAGAATTAGGGAAGTCTCACTGGGAACCATTTCTCTCTCTCCTATTTCTGTTGATAACCCTTCTAGAATCCTTCTTCCCATCACTCTCTCTGGGAATGGGTTTCATGTTTCCACCCAGGCCTTTCTCGATTCCGACTCTGGGGGCAACTTTATAGATCAAGGCTTTGCTGAACGTCACAATATCCCCCTCATACCTAGGAAGAAACCTATTGGACTTGAGGCCATTGATGGAAGACCGCTTCAGCCAGCCTTTATTTTACTGGAGACCAAAGTACTTCATCTCAAGACAGGTACTGATCACCTGGAGGACATCCAATTTAATGTGATTCATACGCCTTCCGTAGCAGTAATCCTTGGCCTTCCCTGGTTACAGATTCATAATCCTCGGGTGGATTGGCTAAATAAGGATCCCATTCAATGGAGCTCTTTTTGTACCAAGAACTGTATCATTAAATCCAGTAGCATTTGTGGTACTACCCCGGCCGAGGCAAAGGAAAGGGTACTTTTGCCTGAGGAGTATGCCGAGTTCAGCGACGTCTTCGATAAAGTTAAGTCTGAGGTACTACCCCCACATCGTCCGTACAATTGCCCCATTGAACTACTCCCAGGTTCTTCTCCCCCTAGAGGGGCTTCCTACCCTTTGTCCATGCCTGAGACCAAGGCCATGCGAGAGTATATTACTGAGAATCTCCAGAAAGGTTTCATACGTAACTTTACTTCTCCTGTGGGTGCCGGTTTCTTCTTCGTCAAGAAAAAAGACGGTTCTTTACGCCCTTGTATTGACTACCGGGGTCTCAATAAAATCACCATTAAGAATCGTTACCCTCTTCCTCTTATATCTGAGCTCTTCGATTGCCTACAAGGCGCCAATATCTTCTCTAAGTTGGATCTACGTGGAGCCTACAACCTCATCAGGATTCGCCAGGGTGATGAGTGGAAAACTGCTTTTAACACCAGAGATGGACATTACGAGTACTTAGTCATGTCATTCGGTCTGTGTAATGCCCCAGCTGTGTTTCAGGAGTTTGTCAACGAAATCTTTCGGGACCTTCTCAATTCTTTTGTGATCATTTATTTAGATGACATTCTGATTTTCTCCAAATCCAAACAAGAACATGTGTCCCATGTAAAGCAGGTACTTCTTCGCCTACGAGAAAACTGACTCTTCGCCAAACTCGAGAAGTGTCAATTTAACCAAGCCTCCACCGTTTTCCTTGGATACATTATCTCCAACACTGGACTTACTATGGATCCTGCTAAGGTCAAAGCGGTACTGGATTGGCCTCAATCTACCACTCTCAAAGCCATTCAACGGTTCATCGGATTTTCAAACTATTATCGTAGATTTATCCAGAACTTTTCTTCATTGGTAGCTCCTATTACTGCCTTGACCAAGAAAGGAGCTGACCCTACTTCTTGGCCTCCCATGGCCATTTAGTCCTTCTCTCGTCTTAAGAGTGCATTTGTCTCCGCACCTATCCTTATTCATCCTGATCCTAAACTGCCTTTCACCCTAGAAGTAGATGCATCAGACATCGGTGTTGGTGCTGTCGTTTCCCAGACGAAGAATCCTAAATCCAGATTGCATCCCTGTGCATTTTTCTCCAAAAAAAATTCTTCCGCTGAGTGCAATTACGATATCGGGAATCAGGAACTCCTGGCTGTGAAATTAGCACTAGAAGAATTTTCTGGAGGGCACTGAGAATCCCATAACTATCTTAACAGATCATAAAAATCTATTATACATTGAAGGGGCACGTCGTCTTGGAGCCTGTCAAGCCAGATGGTCATTATTCTTTTCAAGATTCAATTTCATAATATCATATCTGCCTGGAACAAAAAATGTCCAGGCTGACGCCCTTTCCTGACAATTCTCTTCGGACGATAAATCTGAGGATCAACAAATGCCTATTCTCCCTGCTAAGTGTATTCTTTCTGCAACCACCTTCAACGTTCTCAAAGATATTGTACGACAACAAGATCACACCCCTGCAGATCTCAATATTCCCGAGGGTCATCTGTATACCTCTCCTACGCACCGCAGGAAAGTTCTCCAATGGAGTCACTCCTCCAGAGCCGCTGGTCACCCAGGTACCAGGAGAACTTTAGATCTGATTTCCAGAACTTTTTGGTGGCCCGGGATTCAGAAAGATGTCAAGGACTTCGTAGCCGCGTGCCCAACTTGTGCCAGGACTAAGACTCCCAGGAATCTTCCTTCAGGACTTCTCCAGCCCCTTCCTGTTCCCAACCAACCATGGACACACCTGTCCATGGATTTCATTGTGGATTTACCGGTATCCAAGGGCATGAATACGATCCTGGTGGTCGTGGATCGATTTTCTAAACAGTCCCACTTTATACCTCTCAAAGGTCTTCCCAATTCTTCCAAACTGTCCGATGTTTTCATCAGAGAGATCTTTCGACTTCACGGAGTACCCCTGGTTATCGTGTCTGATAGGGGTTCACAGTTTGTGTCTCGCTTTTGGCGTTCTTTTTGCCTAAAACTGGGCATTTCTCTACATTTCTCCAGGTACCACCCACAGACGAATGGTCAAACTGAAAGGACCAATCAGTCCCTAGAACAATACATAAGATGTTTTGTTTCAGATTCCCAAGATGACTGGTCCGAACTTTTGCCCTGGGCAGAATTCGCCCATAACAATGCACAAAGTGGATCTACTCTGGAATCCCCATTTTTTGTAAATTACGGGTTCCATCCTTCTACACTCCCTCTCTCTGTATCTTCATCAGTGGTTTCCGCGACAGACGACAGGATTAAAGCATTGCAAGATCTTTGGAAAAAGGTTCAGGCAAACATCAAGACAGCTACCAATAGGCAGAAGACCCAGGCTGATCGCCACCGTAGACCTGCTCAAGAATTCAAGATTGGCGACAAGGTTTGGCTCTCATCCAAGAACATCAGGCTGAAGGTACCATCTACGTGACCACACGTGGAGGACAGGAGAGTGAACAGAGACAGCCCCAGCGCGCGGGTCTGATATCTCAGAACTGAGATTACCCTTCATACTTCCTATGTGATGCCCTACTCCTGTGATAGACACCAGATCGGGGATTATTAAAAAAAATTTATATGTAAGTTACTAATTTTATTATTTGTTGCTAATACAATATCTATCTCTCATCTTGGTGCGCTTTTGTGTTTTTTCTTGTTTTGCTGATATTGGTATCACCATCGGGGTTCCGGTGGAGACCACATTTGGAGGTGGGGGAGACACCTCATAAACACAGAAGCAGCAAGAGAACTGAGAGGGATCAACAATCCAAGCTTAAAGAGCCAGAGCGCGGACTGAACTTTTCATTGAAGGTACCATCTATGAAGTTTGCACCCAGATTTCTCGGTCCTTTTTCTATCTCACAAAGGATTAATCCCGTGGCGTATCATCTCGCGTTACCTCCCTCTATGCGGATCCCATCCGTTTTTCACGTCTCATTGCTTAAGCCAGTGGTCCAGAATACTCACTCGGTAAATTCGCCTCCCACTTCGTCTCATATGGTACAAGGCCAACCGGAGTATGAAATACAATCCATTCTGGACTCAAAGTTCTCAAGAGGCTCATTACAGTATTTGGTACACTGGAAGGGTTACGGCCCAGAGTAAAGTTCCTGGGTTCCTAGTCATCATGTTCATGCTTCCAGGATGATCCGTAACTTCCATTCCAAATTTCCGGATAAGCCTTCATGGAGTCGCCCGGAGGTCGCTCCTAGAGGGGGGGGGGGTACTGTGAGGATTCGCCTTTCCGGCGTTCAGGGACCATCCCCTCACCTGGCTGTACGTCGTGGGCGCTCGTCTAGTCTCCCCGCTGATGCTCGCGATAGGCTCCGTCCCTGCTCTGTTGTTAAACAACACCAGCATGGCAGTGACGCGCGTTCCAGGCTCCGCCCCCACTCTGATGTCTCAAGGAACCGTTTGTGGTGAGCTACGCATTACACTAGTACGCCTTGGGGTCTGGAACTCCAGGGGCTCCATGATGTAGTAGCTGCATCATAATCTTCCTGCTCATTTTTCATGGGGAGATTGAGGAGCGCAGAACGCAATAAATGAGGACGTGGAACGTTATCAGTGATTGAGCGATCACAAGTGTTGAAAGGGTTCCAGAATTATCTAATTCCAGTGACATACTGTATTTAAATTTGCAGTTCAAGCAATATCCTGCATGTGTGTTTTTTTTAATAAATCAGTTCTGTAGTAAGAAAAAATACTTTTAGCATTTTCTGTTTTAAAAAAAACAACTTTGAAAGACCAATTTTCTTGTATTCTATTTTAACAAGCATGCTTGTTCCTATAGCAACGATTTACATTCCCCATATTTAAAGATGTCGCCAAACTTTGCCGATCAATAGACGGAGAACGAATTGACCGGCAGCTATGCAGTTCTTTAGGTAATTAGAGATTGCCCACATGAAACTATTGAAGTAAAAAAAAAAAAAAAAAAAGACTGAACTGCAGCTTTAAGGGGTTCCATTTGGGTAATTGAACGTTTTTTTTTTAACCAAATATGAAAGCTATGCGTATATTTAAATTATTTGTAAAAGTGAGAGTTGAGAGGGGGTGATTGCCTCTGGCTGCTCCCTTGTGTGAGATGTCCCTGTGTGATCAGCAAGAGCTTGTACAGCCAGAGTCCCCTCTCCCCACCTCTTTACTGGCTCACTGATAAGGACGGGGAGGGGAAAACACATGCAGGTTTTTGTCCTATTTGTTCATAAATCTACTGTATATTAAACTCAGCATTGTTACCAATGATTGAATTTGGAAAATGATGTTGTTGTTGGCTTCTGGATACAAGGTAATTCTCTACTTTGTAATACTGTCACACAGAGCTTACACATATTTGAATCAGTATCAACAAGACTATGCCTGCATTAATTAAGCACCAAAAAAACACAGTGTCTCTTTAAAGAGACCATTTGGAGTGTCCATGTTATGAGAACACAAATCAGAAGTTGTGCGTGTGGCTATGTGTTGGATCAAAGCATAAATTGTAGGATTTGGAGTAGTGTACTCAACGGATAAGCAGTAAAATCATAAAAGCGTGTCTGAAAGTGAACATATTTGATGATTTCCATACCTATTTTATCTCTTGCAATTAATATTCCTAAATAATTTAAATGTCATAACCTACAATTTGAGGGTTTAAAATTGTCTTTCCAAGCTCATTCCACTCCTATCATTGATAAAAAAAAAATGAATATTATTTATCGGTGTAAAAACAAAACAAGGCGACAAGCAATGGCTCAATTCAAGGAACGCAATCCATATATGGGTTCCAGGTTAACATCAATCTGTTCTGTGGAATGATGCGGGTGTCTGAAGGTTTCCAACTAACATTGCTGCCAATAAGCTAATGAAGTAAAAAGTACAGTTTATGTAACCAAAGTGAATCAGAAGATCAAAGTTGCTGCCTTTGCTTCCCCGAAGAGATGGCATGCCCCTTTAGGGCTGTTCTATAGAGTGTGCGCGTGCCGCACGCTTTTTGTGTGTATGCTGAGCTGTGAGCAGGTATTGTGTGTTTTTGTGTGTTTGTGTGTGTATTTGTATGTATGTATGTGTAATTTATTATTTGTTAAAAAAAAAACACTTTGGTAAAAATAAAATATTTATTAACATTGTGCAGACACACATACATACACACATACATACGTTTCAGCACCGGTAGCGGCGCAAAATCTTTATTTCCCCGTCTTCCCCGCTGTCGGCCGGATGCACACTCACTGCCGTGCGCGGCCCTTGCATAGAAGGACTGACTAACCTCAGCCAATTATAAGTGCTGCACACACGGTGTAACACACGTGGCCTCTATATAACAGCCCTTTTAATTCATAGTCACAAGCCAAAAAACTACACTAAGAAATATTTGAGTATAATAATCTGAATATTGAAATACTAAAGACTAGAAATGTGTCAATCCAAGAAATGTGACTTTGCTTAGTGACACCGTGTTCTGCTTGTCGTTGCAACAAAACGATTCATTCATTTGATGCACATTGGGGTACCAGACTGGGAGTCGAGTTGTGATTTGCCATAATATGGTCATTTTTTTTAAATGTCTGGCCATATCCCGGCACCCGTTGTGTAAATATTATGACATCAAAAGGTATTGCATGTGTAAGAATTAAGAGGAAGTAGCCATGTTTGTCCAGTTGTGATCGTGCTAAATAAATGAGTACATGAGTATTAGGTGATACCTTTTTTTACTTGAACTAACAATTGATAGTATAATATAAATATTGTCCTATCAATTGTTTAGTCCAAATAAAAACGGCATCACCTAGTACTAAAGTACTCATTAAATGTGTAAGGAAAGTCTGTCAAATAAATGCCGGACTTATGTTTTTGGCAATGCAAGACCTAGCAATGCCCCTATTGCAATCTCCCCCATGTCAGTGAAGTTCTGAGCTCTATTCATCCGGATACACTGTGACTTGTTAGCACATTAAACGTTTCTACTACAATTAGCACTTGTTGATTGGAGTTGGCAGGGGATGGAGCTGGCTTCATTGGGCTATACTGATCCAACACAGCCACTGCATGTCAGCGACTTTTTTTTTTTTTTTTTTTTTTAAACACCTGGATAAGCCGTCTTCACCACGCTGGAGAAGACTTCAGTCCCATTCCCACGTTCAATCGAATTGAACTCTTCTCCACAAAGGGAGGCTGTTCGCAGAATGCTGAATAGGAGTCGGAGTTATCCTGGGATATGTTGTGTTATCGGGGGTAAGAATTACAAGCACTACACCTGCATGTGGAGGTGAGGTGCTGGAGGACACCTACCTGGCACGAGTCCCTGTAGCCACCACCAGCTTCATAGCTTTACCCAAACGCCCCATGCCACCAGGCGTCCAGTCAGATATTTACAGTACCATGGTGCTATATTCCCTCCAACACTGTTCACATGTTCAGCGCTGGAAATGCACAAAATTACTATTTTAATCTCATAACCGCCAGCTTCTATTGTGTGACCTGTAAAAGCCACCTATTATTATTATTATTATTCCACATTTAAATATGAATAGTCCTTATCCTGTCTGATAGAGGCACCTCGATCACAATTCTTTCAGTGATTCACATTAGAGGAGCGAATGAGCTTGCCAACACGTTTCTGACTCCCCCATGAAGCTAACCTCCTGTAATGATTTATGTGTATGCCCATCTCAATTCTATAACAGCCCACTATTCTGCTTTCTCATTTTCTATTCTCGTTCTTTGTGGCTCCGTAATATAATTTTCTTAGCCAAGCCATGAACTGTCAGTTTGCATTTAAGAACTAAAATAAATGGCCATTCTAACTATACTTTTATGAAAATCCTGAAAGACAAATAAGAGTTCCATGCTGGCTCATTTCACCTGGAAAGAAATTGCAAGCCACTGCACGTAAGTAGGAAACGAATGGGTTAAATAAACCGAATGAGCATGATTGTGTTTTCCATGCGATCTCTTTCTATGTCCCATTATTTCCCAAATGTTTCAGTAGACCGACTTAAAATACATTTAATTTGTTCTCCAATGTTCTGGTCCCAGTTCAAGGTCATCTTCAGGTTAATTGTTGTATTTTGGGACCTACAAGTCTATTTAATAGCACCACCAAATGCAAGCACTGGGGCATCATCTTTAGGGATGTAGTATGGTATATGTAATTACAGGTTGTATTCCAGTCATCATTGTGCTTGAACCTCTGACCGTAATAATACCTGTGTGCCACTAACAGATTTTTCTATAGACATGGTGGGTAGCTGCATGAGAATTCCATTCTTGCACAGTATCCCATTTCTAAATTTAAAAAATCCCATTTCCATTAAAAAAAAAACAAGGAATTGAAAGCAGCCGTTCATGTTAAGGGATCAAGAAGTCATTTTTTTGTTTCTCTCTGCCCCTTCCAGAAAATAAACATGTTGCGATCTATAATAATGCTGAGGATCTGTACATGCTTCCCCCCAAGTATTCGCCAACTCGAAGCCCTTGCCAGGTCTACAAAACTACTTACTCACGTCCCACCTTTAATATTATCTACATTTCTACTTGTCACGATCGATTTTTTTTTTTTCAGGCGTGGAAAGGGAAAAAAAACTCTTCGGAGATGCACATTAGTAACATATTGCTTCATATGCATTCTGAAGAGAAAAAAAAAATTGAGTGTGCCGAGCACGCGCATGTTAAGTGAAACTTCTTTGACTTTTGTCACAGAAATTGTATTTGTGTTGGTGATGTTTTTAATTAAAAATCAAAAAACAATTTCATTGACAAAACGCAAATAAATTTGACTTGGAACACGCGTGCTCGGCACATATCCCCTATAGTAGCTGTTTGCACTAACTGTAAATTCCTCGTGTGTGTGTGTAATAGTGTGTCTGTGTGTGTGTGTGCGTGTCTGTGTGTGTGTGTCGGTGTGTGTGTGTGTGTGTCTCTGTGTGTGTGTCTGTGTGTCTGTGTGTGTGTGTGTGACAGTGTATGTGTGTGTGTGTGTGTGTGTGACGGGGTGTGTGACACAGGGGGTGTGAGTGGGTGGTCTGCGCTCCGTGTCCTCTAATCCTCTGCTGCCCATGCGCGACGCACTGCCGAGCTCCAGAAGCCTCTGCGCATGCGCGCCGGAGAACTCTGCTTCTGTTTGAGCGATGCTAGCCGCTTCTGCGCATGCGTGGCGTCCGTCAGCGGCGCCATCACTACTGCACATGCGCGGCATATGCGATCGGCGCCAGACAGTTATGTGCCCACAGATGAATGTGGACATGGAGGTAAGTGTTGGCCTCATCTGCCAGCACTGACGTCACTTGTGCCTTCCAACGGCCGTTAGGAGCGGCGCCGGCGACAAATATTTTATTACATTTTCACAGCTTACATGTCAGCGGGCGTGGGGGGGAGCGCGTCGTCGCTGCATGTCAGCAGGCATGTGGGGGGAGCGGCGGCCGTCAGTAGGAGCGCCGGCGGCTATCGCCGCCGCATGTAATTTTTAGGTTAGCAGGGCGGGTGGGAGCATGTCAGTGTTGGGGTCGGGCTGAGCCAGAACACAGCCCGGCCTCAACTGCCAGCACTTACTTCATGACGTCACATCCGTTTCATTTTCTGTCGCCACAATGCATTTTTGTCCCATTACGAATTAGGTGCCACTAAAGAAGTTTCACTTCAAAAACTTATACCATTAAACACTATAATTGCTCTTTCTAAAATAGCTTGACCTCTTCTTGTCTAGTATTTTTCTCATTCTCCGTTCACATTTGGACACCTTGTCCTCATTGCATTGTTGTCTCTGAGACAGCATTGAGTCATCCGTTTTCCCCCCGAGGATGACGGTTAATGTGACACTGCACCATGCCGTGCAGGGGTGTTTGAGTTAATACTGCAGTGAATTTCTTTATCCTGGAGGAGTCAGATCTCTAGCAGGACTTCTCAAACTAATCATCCATTTGCAGAGAGACCGAGCCAACAGAAAGATTGGCTGCAGCCCAAAGTACACAGAACGGAAATTGCATGCAGATTAAAAACAGAAAGTTGTTAATATACAAATATGTTGTTTTATCTGAAAATAAGGATGTTGGAGAACGATTTTAAATAACATCCAATGGTGTGCACTAAATGACAATAGAAAAGTCGTACTGTACTTGTCTTTAGGTTTGCCTGTCCTTTTTATGTAAGGGCTTATTTAATCACGAATTGTTTTATTGAACCAACAAAAAAAATGTGTTCACAGATGTTGTTTTGTGTTTCTGAGACTCTCTCCTTCAGATGTTGAGAAAGAGGGTATCACATCCAGCAAGGAAACTCTATTCAATCTGCTGAGAAACCGTCCATCCCTGTGCTGGAGACGAATGCAGCCCCATGCAAATAAACGGTGTTCAACTCTTTTTTCCAGCATAGGAAATAATCTCCACTGTAGTCAGTAGAGGTATAGGCCTCTCAATGGCCCAGATGTACTCATGGGTGCAGGGGTGGTCAACTTTAGTCCTCAAGCTCCCCCCCCCCCCCCCAACAGGTTAGGGGCATCGCCGCTTTAAATGCACTATTTAGTCAAATGGACCAAGGCCATTTTGTAGCAAAATTTACAAAAAGAGGTATTTTTTACTTTGCTCCTCTGTGTCAATATCTCCCTTGTCCACACAGATTAGAATCAGATTAAACTACACTATGCGTTACATTATTCTGCATCCAAAAAATGTGTGAGATCAAAGGGCGTAAATCTCTTTGTTTAGCAAATAAAATTCAGGCATAGAGATTGGAACCCAAATTGCCCCCCCCCCCCCCCGGCTCGGTTCCAGCGTCAAATGATGCCGTGGGGTCATGTGATGTTGCATTGTCATGGCAACGTGACGTCACGTGACCCCGCTGACGCAGAGTTACCATGGCCCCCCAGCTTGTGCACCCCTGCATTAGAACATAGCCTGAACTACAGTTACACAGCTACCACAATTTAATTATGATGTTTATTTTAGGGTCTCATTTAAGGGCAGAAACACGTCTTTGGAGAAAGTGGGAGGACTTTGATAATAAATCAGATCAGATTAAAATGAGAGATGGTGATTCACTTTTTACAAAATATTCATAGAAATACACCCTGGGATTTCATTGCATTAAAAACTGAAAATAAACCTGATGTTAATTTACATATTTTTATTACATCTACATAAAGTTACAAAAGCACCAGCAAGTTAGTTTGCCTGCTCAATTCCATGGATACATTCCCAAACAGATTACGCTGTGTGATTTAATCTGCATTGGGCTTTGCGTTCTACATTCATTTCTCAGGTTTTGGGCACAGGGGAGCTCCCCCAAAAAAATATATATTAAAAGCACTTCCATCAAATAAATGTTCCCTACCATTAATTGTTCAATGTATTTATTCATATACTGTACATGGAGGGACCTGTAAAATACAGCTGTTGCAATGCTTTGCTGTCTTGTCTAGCAGAGAAGAAGTTAATAACCAACAAAGGAAAGGTGTGGTAGTGACCCCGAGTTCAAATCTTAATGGCAGCTTCTTATGACGTTGGGCTGTCACTTCAGCACCGGTGACTCAGTCAGTCCCTGCTTCAGCACCGCTGACTCAATCAGTCACAGCTTCAGCACCGCTGGCTCCATCAGTCCCAGCTTCTGCACCGCTGACAATCAGTCCGAGCTTCAGCACCGCTGACCCGTCAGTCCCAACTTCAGCACCGCTGACTCAGTCAGTCCCAGCTTCAGCACCGCTGGCTCCATCAGTCCCAGCTTCAGCACCGCTGGCTCCATCAGTCCCAGCTTCAGCACCGCTGGCTCCATCAGTCCCAGCTTCAGCACCGCTGGCTCCATCAGTCCCAGCTTCTGCACCGCTGACAATCAGTCCCAGCTTCAGCACCGCTGGCTCCATCAGTCCCAGCTTCTTCGACTGAGCCACTGATTGAGCCACCTGTGCTGAAGTAGGGATAGCCTAAAAACCTTACCTGTTGGTGGCCCTTGCGGACTGGACTTGCCCACCCCTGGACTAAACAAACCCTACTGCAGTTGGGCAAGTTAAACCACCAGTTTTACCTTCTGCCCTCACACCCTCCCATTTTTGTTGGTGTTGCATGGTTGGAAGCAAGGGCCCCGGAGCTAACCCACATTAATTATAGCCCTGGGAACTCCCATGGTTTCAGAGATTCTAGGAAAGGTACACCAGTACTTTCTGGTATTTAAATACCGCACAACATGGGAGCCAATAGGAAGCCGCAAAAAATTGGCCCATGTGATGTGGGAGATTTAAACCCCCATTTTGTTTCCCCGGGGGGAGAATGAAACAGGGCACCTTTACCGGTTAGTATCTTGGGACCTGAGCGTCACTGGAGTTGAGAATTATTCTTTTTTAAGTAGGATGAGTTGCTCCTTTAACTGATGCACTCGGATTCCCTGTGTTTACAAATGAACTCCAATAATGCTGGTCAACTGCAGGACCACCAGCTAGAAAGGGGTCTAGGGGGTCTTATCATTTAGACAACCCTGTGCCCCATTCCACCGGGAAACCATCCTTGGTCACAGACTGCGGTCTTATTTTTACTTGTCCATGTTTAGTATTTACCTTTTGATGATAAGTCTACTTCAGATGTGTTCTCACATGTTGGCGATATTGATTTGATATGGATTGGCAGTATGTTTTAATAAATGTCAGCTGTAATAACTGGTGCCTTGGGGTCTCATTTAAGATATAAGTTCAACTAAAAACAAAAGGCATTATGGAATGATAAGGAAAGTAAATAGATTTTCAGAAAACATCAACATTTGGGGAATTCTAGTGGTGAAGGGCAGTGGACCCAGAAATGACTGATTTGTTTTCTACACCGTTATAGATTTCTGATGAAGAGATAGACATATCTGACATACACAATGTTATATACATGCTCTTAAACCTTTACAGGCATATGAAAGAAGTGGAGCGTAGAGGAGAGAATTCTCAGCCTTCCTCGGTGGGGAGGAATGTGTGAATGCCCAGTAATTGTACAGTAAGTCACAAGTGGCAATGTGACAAGATGTACTAGAACAGCAACTGTAATCCGAGAAATGATTCCATCCCTTGGAGTGGGATACTTGGCAACGTCTGCGTCAGAATACTGCTAAACAGGAATGGTGTTTGCATTGTACAGCATAACTGAGATAAAGCTGCCTTTGAAAAGGGAGATCAATGTTTCAAACCCAATTAGTGTTCTGTGTGTCCTCAGACAAACAGAGGAATGACTTTGTCTTCATGAACCCATAATGCTACTGTATGTGTACAATATGTATGTATGTATGTATATGTAGATACATACATATGTGTGTGTGTGTGTGTGTGTGTGTATAAAGAGATTACATCGGGTGCTATATCTGGTTACTTCGCATGGGTTACCATGACTCAGGGGCTGGATTCGGGCGGCTGGGTGATGAGGTTACAAGGTTGTAGAATAATGGGCGCCAGGAACTTTTGCAGTACAACAATCATTTATTCGTGTCCCCACGGACAGGGTCCGGTCATACACATGTTAACGATGTTGTACGGTACTTTATAATAGACAGACATGAATACAGCTCTTCCATCAGTGCCCACTCAACACTCACATGAAGGTACTTTGACTTAGTTGCTCTGAGTAAGTGTGGGAGCCTGACCCCCTTGTTGCTTCGAAACTATCATCGGTAGTAATCTGATTACTCTGGGCCCCTACAGGAATCCTGGAGAGTCTCTTACGTAACCCAATACCCGTTGCTGCTGGGAAACAGCCACTTCCATACAGACTGGTGAGGAATATTATCACTGATCCGCGGTTAGAGCTGATCTGCTGGCACATGGGAGCCCTTTTGCTGAGGCCTTATATATGGCCATTCCTTCCTTTAGGGATCTTAACAAAAGGGGGGTTACATACATACATACATACATACATACACATACATACACACACACTGCAAAAAATGGAGTGTTAATAAACAAAGTTAGATTACTTTATAAGGGAAAGAAAACTATTCATAATAATTATCTTTGTCACTTTAAATGTAAAATTCAATGTTATGTCACTTCAGAGTAATGCAATGTTTTCCTCATTCCCTACACGACAGAGGCAATCAAAATGTGAAACCAGTTTAACATGCCTTAGCTTTCATTCTGCTATGTATTTTATTATATGGAGTACTGGTTTTAATATGTTGCCCTTTGGAAAATTAAGGACAAATGTCTGCACAACTCTGATGCATTAAGTTGTCCATGAAGTGCAGAATAATTCCCGTGTCCTGCTCTAGTTAGTTTGGTTCCGACAACTCTGTCCAGTAAAACTTTCCTTTGGGTTGGCACGGTAGCAATTTATTAAACGTTTTGTAAAATGTTGCTGTACTATAACAAAGGGGCACTGGCTTCCTTGTTCTTTCTGACTTTAGTTGTGTCTAGAGAACTAGTCTTTAAGATCACTCTAAAGTACATTTAATCAAATTCAAGCAAAAGTACATTGCTTTACTGTGGTATTTAAATGACTGCTTTGAAGGTTCTGCTGCAAACTGAACGCGGCATGAATTTCCGTTGGCCCACATTAAAATGGCCTCCCTCAAAATGATATAATAAAGGGCATCAAAAGCACAAAAAGTTTAGTGTGTGGTTTGCCCAGTGAAACAATGGGGTTTTCAATGGGATTAAAATTACCAGTCATTTTACTGTTGGAATATACTGCTGCCCTTTGCCCTGCATGCACCGAGCCCTAGCAGCAAAAGGGTTAATAAGGGTTAAGGGTAGGGTATCGTGGTTTCTGTTCTCACTGCCTATTCTATGTGCTGTAAAGGTGTTTTCTCCTTCCCAAGGAATGGGGCTCCAAGCTTCCCTGACGACAAAAGACATCTCCGGGGCATATTAAATACAGTAGGACAGGAGCCTATGAATCCGTTACCATTGCCCAGGTTTTTTATTACCCAATGTCGCCTCGCCATCTGCCATGTCATTTCTCACACTTTTAATTGTCTTGTAAAATGAAAGGTCTGAGACATTATACTACCTGCATTGCTCTTAAGAGACAACGTCAAGGTTTATTAGCGAAGTCCCAAACCGATGCACTGAGATACATTCCCAACGAATGCAACTCCCAACCCCCAGCTTAAATATTACAGGGTGCACCAATGCAAGATGTCCTTGCAGTGTAAGACAATGGAGTATCGTAGATGCCAGTAAATGTCTGTGTTACATTTGCAGGGGGAAATGGAGAATAAAATAAACACATTGTGTGTGGAATCTATGTATCGAGCTCTTACAAAGTCACAATGCCTGTTACAATGTCACAATCCTAATAGGTTGGAATGAGCATCAAGAGAAAGTTTATTACAGCCGAATCAGTGGCAGAGTCCTCCTTAAACGTTGTGGATTTTGTTGGTACCCCCGGGGGTATAGATGCTGCATTCCATTATAATAGATGTTTCATGTAACTTTATCCTAACTTCTGCTGCTTCATAGATATACCTGATTTGTTGTCCTCCCAATTGTTCCCTATACAAGTCTAATACTTAATATATTAGGAGATTCCAAACTACTGACAATGGAGTCTATTCATTAAACTGCAAAAAGTGTATTTCCGGGCAAAAATTGTTGTTTTTGCGAGGATTTGCATTTAGCTGTAGTCATTAAACCCTTATCACATTTCCAAACCTCTGTTTCTGAAGCAGTTTTGTGCGATCCACGGATTTTGTTGCAAAATCACAAAAAAGTGTATGCCAAAAAGCAGCCGAACCGTGCGATTGCATAGATAATATTAATTAAAACAGCAGATTTATTAACACGTGAAATTGCATGAATTTTCCGGGCGATTTTGCATTGGCAGTATCGGAGTTTAATGAACAGACCCCCAAATGTCCATTCTATGTAAACTGCACTCTGTGATACATAGATTTCTATGTAAAGATAATCTATTGGTGGAAATGTGTATATATACACATATATAATGAGTCCTCGCTTACCGATCATTAAAGTAGAGAGGATTACAATTGCAGTACTTGGAAGATAATTGGGTAGGTCTTCACTTAGCAGTGTATTGACAAAGGCTGAAAATGATATAGATGTATGTTTGGATTAAACAGTATTGCCTCTTCAAAACATTTTGATAATCAGTCAAGTGTAAATGCAAGGTATTATTGCATGCAGCAAGTCTAAAGATACTTTTAACAGATTCAATAGTATGAATCATTTTCTTAATGAGTCTTCAATCATCTAGAAAATACGCCACTGTATGTTTTCGTTCTAATTAGGCTGGGGATAGTCATTTTGACATAACATGTTTCAAAAGTGTAGAAAAAGCACATCTATTCACATTAGAGGCACATACAGTAAAAGTGTGACACGTACCATTCTGAAGTCTTGTTATGAATGGACATCACAGAATGGGACAGAGACCTTTAATTAGCAGGCAATGTCCAAATGTTACATGTGAAGTCCTGCTAAAGTGTCGTCAAAAATCTGAAGAATATTTGTTATCATATATTATAGGCTAAAGGTGTTAAATTCCGGGCATTATTTAAATTCCTGCTCTGTGATTGGTTAAAATTCCAGGAATTATCCATTCAGTAATGGGCCGGAATTTTTGGCACCCTGCCAAGTTTCTCAGCCAATCAGTTCTCATTCACACAGAGTGAGAGGAGCTCTCAGTCAGGGTAGCTGATTGGACAGGAGGCAGCAGCAAGGCACTGACTCCTCCCCCAGGCTGCCTGCAGCCAGGCACTGACTCCTCCCCGCCTGCAGCCAGACACTGACTCCTCCCCCTCCCTGCAGCCAGACTCTGACTCCTCCCCCTCCCTGCAGCCAGGCACTGACTCCTCCCCCACCCTGGCTGAAGCCAGGCACTGACTCCTCCTCCACCCTGTCTGCAGCCAGGCACTGACTCCTCCCAATCCCTGCCTGCAGCCAGGCACTGACTCCTCCCCCACCCTGCCTGCAGCCAGGCACTGACTCCTCCCCCTCCCTGCAGCCAGGCACTGACTCCTCCCCCACCCTGTCTGCAGCCAGGCACTGACTCCTCCCCCTCCCTGCCTGCAGCCAGGCACTGACTCCTCCCCCTCCCTGCAGAGCGCTCGGCACAGGAGAGTGAGGGGAAAGGGTTGTGTGTCTGCTGTGTGTTTTGTGGATCTAGAGGGGGGCAGCAGAGTGTTTTGTTGTTGTGTGTGTCTGCAGTGTGTGTAGAGGGTGGAGGAGGTCTGCAGAGTATTTTGTTGGTGTGTGTTTTATGGGTGGAAGGGGGGGGGGCTGCAGAGTGTTTTGTTGGTGTTGGTGTGTGTCTGTCTGCAGTGTGTGGATTTACAGGGGGGCTGCAGTGTGTGTTTGTGGGTGTAGAGGGGGCAGCAGTATGGTGTTGGTGTCTGTGTTTCTGGAGTTTTGTGGATTTACTGCAGTGTGTGTATAGGGGGGGCTGCTGGTGGGTGTTGTGGGTGTAGAGGGAGGTAGCAGTATGTTTTGTTGGTTTATGTTTTGTGGGTGTAGAGAGGGAGCAGAAGTCTGTTTTGTTGTTGTGTGTGTAGTTGTTTTGTGGGTGTAAAGGGTGTAGGAGGGCTGCAGGGTGTGTTTTGTTGTGTGTGTCTGCAGTTTAATGGGTTTACGGGGCAGCAGTGTGTGTGTTGTGTGTGTGATTTGTGAGTAGTGGGTAGAGGAGGGCTGCAGAGTGTGCTTGTATACTGCACCGACACACTTTATTCGAGCAAATACCCAGTATGTACCTGGCAGATACCTGGAATGCGCCGCTCCTCACCTCTGACAAGCCCCGTTGCGTTTGCCTTCCCAGCCTGGGTTCATGCCTGGCTGACGGGCGGCTGATCTGTTAAATGATAATGATTAGGATTTAATAGGCTGCAATGCTTCGCGTGTCTACCAGATGGCATAAATTCATGAATTGTAATGCAGTATATATATATATACTGTGCAGTATTGCAGCCAGTGGGAATAAAATGCTTCAATCCCTGCCTGGAAAATAACCCAATATACTCGGGCAGAAAACAGTCACAAACCTCAATACACCCGGGTATACCCGAATTCGTGGGACTAGCCGAGCTCGAATAAAGTGTGTCGCTAGTGTATAAGGAGGGGGTTGCAAAGTGTGTGTGTTTGTGTGTATAGAGGGGTAGGGGCTGCAGAATGTGTGTATATAGAGGGGGCTATGTGTATGTACAATTTAATTTATAACATGTGCAGTAAAAGCAAAAGAATGTAGACGGCCATGCTAATAAAAATCAACATGGACTACAGAAGTGTTTCTTTTTTATGAAGAAAAAAAATAAGCCTACATTTAGCCTATAATAGTAATAATCACCTGAGAACAGGGCATTACTGGCCAATAATGCCCTGGCTGGGTTAAAGTCCCTCTGCCTCGCCTCGGGCCTTCAACTCTTCCAGCCAGGGCATTATTGGCCAGTAATGCCCTGTTCTGAGGGGATTATTACTTAATTATTTGCAGCATTAATAGCCCTACAGTGGTTGACTGAACCTCAAATGTTGCACTCAGAATGATTACAAAACAATATATTATTGGTTCGGAAACTCCAAATTTTGGAGGATGGTTAACCCCCAGTGAGAGGTAACGATTATTAATGGTGTCTTATTGATTTCTTAGCGTAATTAATACACCCGTTGGGGCTAATGTAACCAGGCAAATTTGAAGCAAAATTGATGCAAATGGTGGCATTCATCCTGCAGATCTGCATCAACGTATCCAGGTTTTTGCTCCCAAATGAGGCACCATGGTATGTCAGCTTGTGACTTTGGGAATGCGAGCAGGAGGAGTTTAAGAGGGGTAACAGCAGGGGTTCTCAACGCCAGTCCTAAAGACCCCCCAACAGGTGATGTTTTAAGGATATCCCAGCTTTAGCAAAGGTGGCTCAAAGACTGAGCCACTGATTGAGCCACCTGTGCTGAAGCAGGGACTCATTGAGCCACCTGTGCTGAAGCAGGGACTCATTGAGCCACCTGTGCTGAAGCAGGGACTCATTGGGCCCCCTGTGCTGAAGCAGGGACTTATTGAGCCACCTGTGCTGAAGCAGGGACTCATTGAGCCACCTGTGCTGAAGCAGGGATATCCTTAAAACCTGACCTGAGGGGGGGGTCTTGAGGCCTGGAGTTGAGAACACCTGGGTTACAGAATGAGCTGCATCAAACTCTGCTTATTTGTGTGTCGCACACCAGGGCTAGGGCATAATAAACATTTCTGGTTAACAATTTGTGCCACGTGTAAAAAAAAAATACACTTTCTTACACTTGACGCAAACAGCAAATGGAGCAACGCATCAAAACAAAACTTGTATCCAAACAGTTCTTCTCCTTTGACTTTGGTAACACCGTGGAACTTTGTAGCCTATTTCTAGTTGGGCTGATCGGATGGCAGCACGACCGAAGCCTTAACACAACATAAGCACGGACACTTCTCCAAGGAATGCGATAGGCAGCTGCAGCTGCTATCAAACACCGACTGAACTTACCTTCAATACATCTTCATCAGGCGACCTGCACTCCACCGCATCGGAGATATCTGTCAATGTTCCGACACTGTCTACAGAGACCACTTTAACGGGAACTGCCACGGTCTTCCCGGTGAGGATCGCGGTGTTCAGAATCTCCGCTTCCTGCAATACAAAATGACAGTTCTTTCTGTAAGTGTAACTCGTTCTGCTTTAAAACACCACTATGATTTCCTTTTATTTGAATTGTGGAGGACATGTTCTGCAGCATAAGGCTGAGTTCCCGCTGGCGCTGAGCGCGCTCATGCTTGAGAGCGGTGACATCAACAGCTCTCCAAGCATGAGCGCCGGGTGTCCTCGCTATTTCGGAAGCGCGCGCGCGGGGGGGGGGGCATAGCCGGCAAATTGAGCGCGCTTACCTTACTCAATGTGGATCGTCACACACGCTCACGCACTGCACGCACGCTCATGTGCGGGCACACACGCACACCCACGCTTGGCGCTTGGGGTAAACAATTTTTTTTACTTTCAAGCGCGCTCAATTTGCCGGCAATGCCCCCCCCCCCCCCGCGCTTCCAAAATAGCGAGGACACCCGGCGCTCATGCTTAGCAAGCTGGTGATATCACCGCTCTAAAGCATGAGCGCGGTCAGCGCTAGCGGGGACGTAGCTTTACTCTTCTGCCTTTTTCAGCAGCAGAGCGTGATCGGTTGTTTTTAATTCTGGTTCTTTGGGCCGGATCTACAAAAGGGTGCCAAGCGTTAGCCTGCCGTTACTCCCATTCAAATGAATATATCAAGCTTGGCACCCTTTTGTGGATCTGGGTGTCAGTTGGACGGAGTTGCTTGGCAAAACTGCTGGTAATTGCTGTAGAAAGCCTGGTTTGAGATCCCTTCGTGTTTGGCTTATATTTGGCATATTTAGGTAATATAAAGTAAACTTAGGATGTTTGAAAATTCTATTTCATTTTCTGCCACTTCATATAATCAATGAGTTTAAGCATAATCTTGACATAGTTGGATTTAAAGGGGATGCAGCTTCTATGCTTTTTAAATGCCATTGGATGTAAGAATATATTTTTTATGTAAAAAAAAGTATTCACATGGAGTACTTCTAAATACACATTAACCCTGTAATGTCATGAATTAGGTAACTGATACATAGAATAGTCTCCTTAATGTAATATCTATTATTCGTATATTTATTTATTATTTGTATATTTAAAGTGCTTTAGGTCTTCAATGGATTTTTATTTGTCAGGATACAGTAATTCTATTGCTTTTTGAATAGAGTGGTCTTTTTGGCTGAAAAAAATGTATTTAATGTGCCTAATTTTATTACAAACAAGTGTAAAATAACGTTTTCACTTTTTATTTATATATGATATGCAGCTTGTTCCAGACATGTATTTGATATACACACTGATGGCACAAAAATACATTCCTTTCAAGAAGTAATCCAGGCGGGCGGAAAGGGGGTGCCAGTAACCACTCCGCTCGGCTGGCAGGGATCACTTAATGGACGCTTTCTAAAACTCCCGTTGCCTGCGGGCCAATCGGAAGCCGTGACATCATCCGGTGCGGCTTCCTATTGGCCCACGTGACGTGGGAGCGTTAAACTTGCAGGAGATACCAGCCCCCACTATGGAGATATAAGTATCCACGGACGCAGAAGGTCCCCGAAGCTAAAATTAACGGGGTTCACTTCCGGAGACCCCCTGCTTCAATGCTGTTAAAAAAAATAGAAAAATGTGCCTGCTTGGATTGCTCCATTAAGTATGATGTATATGTAACGTATGATGTATATGTATACTGTAAGTATGCTGTATATGTATAATTATGATATATAAGTACAATGTATATGCTTCAACAGACAATCGTAGTGCAAAGTCAATGCAACTGTCAATAAGTATGTGTATTTGTGTATGTCTTATGCTTTAGGATTCCACATTATACAGTAGCTCCACATTTGTTTTTCACAGCTACTGGTGATAACATTCAGACTACTGTAGCTTCACTGTGAGTGTGTACACAAAGTGACAAGATCACCTTCACGTCTGCTCAAAGACTTTTACCATGTGTTGCTTGAAGACACAGAATAAGAAATGTAGCGAGAGCAAGTAACAAGAGTGTCTTTCTTCACCGAGCCTTTGGTGTTTGTTGACATGTGCAGGCTGACATCCCTCATAGGTATCCTCACAATTGTCACAGCATATTTCCGTCTATTGTGCCCATTGGCTACTATTCTATTTCAGGTGTAGATTGTAACATCTACAAATGGCTCATACACGGTGCTCGCAGAAGATGAGTGCTGGAAGCATGTCTGCTCTGTCATTTATTCCCTTGGTTCCCCTTTGAAATAGCTATACATAATACATATATTCTAGACTTCTTTAAGCTTGTTTATCTGCCCAGGGGGACCACCGCAGACATGTTAACTCTTGCTGATTTCCAGTGAGTCTCAATGATCTAGAGTCAGACTCACAGATGTTAGCATCGGTATATCACAGACCTCCACAAAGCCTTTCCACTAAATTTCCTTAGGGGAGGGGGGAGGCAGAGGGGGACAGACCCCAAATTCTCACTGATTTCTGTGCCTGACGGTTAAAAACTCTGGCACCACATGGCATTGATGGTCTTTCTGGCAGTAAATTAGGTTCTATAGCTACAGGTAGTGATAAAGCCACTGCAGCTTCTATATGTAATTATAGTTGTCTGTATCTAGAGATGGGTGGGGGGGTGGGGAGGTCATTTTAACGCCCCTTACAAAAAACAAAAGAACTACAGACTGGTAATCGCTAGGGGCCTTGATGCTAATCAGAAGCATCATCTGTTTTTGCTGGTACCTGCCACGATTCTCCTATTGCCAATATACACCCAACCATTTATAACAGAAAACAGAAAAGTAGAGATGTGCAAAACTGTCCCCCTTTTGGTTTGTAACATTGAAATCTTGCAAAATGTACGTTCCCCACCCCACCCCCATTCTCCCCTCCCAAAATTGCAATTGTTTCCCCAAAATTTGGCAGAAATTGCCAATTTTCAAAGACAGTATTACCAGCCTCACTCCGATGATAGCCAAAAGGTTGAAACAGCTGTCTGTGAGTAGGTTTACTGGCTATGCACTTCTTTAACCAAGGCTGCGCAGGAAAACAGTGTAATGCTTTAGGGGTCCATGCTAAAATGGATTTGAAGCAAAAGGTGACACAAAATCAAACAAATCCAAAATGCTGCAGCCCTTACACTTCTCAATCTCCCCCACTCTGTCCATGCCACTCCTCTCCCCACTCAAGTGGCAACCCATCCTACAATGTTCCCTCTTCAAATCCCTCACCCTGGTCTACAAATCTGTCCATGGTGGTCTTGCCCCACCTTAGCTTGCAACACTCATCTCTCGCTACACCCCTTCCCTTCCTCTTCTCTCCCTGACTGCCACAACCCTCACTCTCCCCCCTCCCCCATGTGCCTCCTCTCCATTCTGATTATTTGCGTTACTCGCTCTCCTCCACTGGAACAATCTGCCCCCTCCCTAACTATATTCAGAAGCCAACACAAATCTCATCGCTTCTCCATCGCATTCCATGTTCTCTCAATCTCCTATCCCATCCCCTCCCTCACCCAGTCCTCCCAACACCCATGATCTCCCCAATTCTCACCTCTTCCTAAAGTCTCTCCAAAACCCTCCAAAGTCAGCCACGCCAGCCATCCAATCGCCTCCACTGCCCCAGCCATCACCATGCCAGCGACAAGACTAAATCCAGAGACCTGACCACAACCCCTGCCCACCAACCAAGCAAGCTCTCAATGCACCTAACCCATAGCCCGACCATAATGTTCCCACCCCTGCCTACCACAAAACATCTTAACAATTACGCTATGCCCATCACAGGCAAATATTCCATATGTATTATATAGTCACATAAACGCATACGCTACTTGAATCACTACTTCCATCACGTTGTTAATAAAGGGAGCACCTACATTATTTTCACTTCATTGTGTCCAGATGTATCCCCACCATTGTTTTACTAAGTAATTTACAGCGTTCTGGATAAGGATGCTATATATACTGTATGTTATTAATAAATAATGGTGAAAAGCAGATTTGCAGACTTGTCTGAAACATGTTAATGTGCTCACAAGTGATACGTTTATTTGCCAGTTGCAAAAAAAATAAAAAAATGAGCATAAGTTGTGTTAAAAATAACAAATGATAAGGTCACATGACATATCATGTGACCTTTCCAAAAAAAAATATTTGGGGGCAAACAAAGTTTTGGGGTTTTTTGCGTGTGAAAAAAGATGACAAAAACAGCAAACTCCACCATCCGTTTACAACTGAACGGGTGTACACAGTCCGAAATAAGATCATAGACACCAACCAAGGGTATCACACCAGGATCTAAATAAAATTGGATTGTGCTTCAAAGAGGCTTTCAAAAAGAATAACAAAGACACGCAGTACTTTGTTTTTAGCTCCAAGCCCTTATTATCTGACATAAACCCAATGTTCTCCTCTGCAAAAAGGAAATATGACCAGCTGCACTCAATACACCCGCTGGAAACTACAATGTGGTATTGTTTGTTATTCCCTGTACCCTTAGTCTGTAACAAACATATACAGGGGACATGTGTTTCTGGTCATGTAAACATTCCACTGGAGGCCAGAAGGCCTAACTTCAAAGACACGACCTAACCAAAGAAAGTTGAAAATGTCTCCCCCTACTGCTCTCCCTTTACAAAATGGCTGATAGCGAGAGCACTCAAAAGCACTGGATCAAAGGCCACTCTTTGTTCTATTAAAGGAAGCAATCCTTGTCTCGAACAATCAAAGTGCTGTTTTTTTGTGAGGAACAGAAAAGTTGACTTTTGACAGCAGTCTTGAAAGACTTTAGGATGCACTAAAAAAAATTCAAAAGAGAAAAGTTTTTTTTGGTTTTTTTTTCTTCCAAAGCTGCCTAAACCTCAGAGTAAAAATAAAATAATGAACGATTTTCAGATATATTAAAATGATAACTGCCACCAAAGTAAATGACACTTTGCACAGCTGGCCTGCGGGATCGCTGGGTGGTTCATCACCGCTTCCAAAACAGTATTTGTTCTTGCTGCTGAGACCTGCTTAGAATACATAACAAAGCAATCTGGAAATCATGCCGCGATAGCCATACAAAAGCTAATGATTAAACCTCAACTCTGTATTGTTCCCCGCTTTCAACTCTTACTGAATTATATAAGTGTTCAAATCAAATTGACCAGTGAAAGTCATCCACAAGTACAACTAGGGTTACCAGGTTGACCGGTATTGAACTGGGCTGTCCGGTATTTGGACACTCTGGTCAATAAAAAACGAGAGGTAATGTATGTGTATACCGGTATTACCTCTCTGGACATGTATGTGTATACCGGTATTACCTCTCTGGACATGTATGTGTATACCGGTATTACCTCTCTGGACGTGTATGTGTATACCGGTATTAACTCTCTGGGCGTGTATGTGTATACTGGTATTACCTCTCCGGACATGTATGTATATACCAGTATTACCTCTCTGGGCCGGTATGTGTATACCGGTATTACCTCTCTGGACATGTATGTGTATACTGGTATTACCTCTCTGGACGTGTATGTGTATACCGGTATTACCTCTCCGGACATGTATGTGTATACCGGTATTACCTCTCTGGGCGGGTATGTGTATACTGGTATTACCTCTCTGGGCGGGTATGTGTATACGGGTATTACCTCTCTGGGCGTGTATGTGTATACCGGTATTACCTCTCTGGGCGGGTATGTGTATACTGGTATTACCTCTCTGGGCGGGTATGGGTATACCGGTATTACCTCTCTGGGCATGTGTATGTGTATACGGGTATTACCTCTCTGGGCGTGTGTGTATATACTGGTATTACCTCTCTGGGTGTGTATGTGTATATCAGTATTACCTCTCTGGGCGTATATGTATATTCCAGTATTACCTCTCTGGGCGTGTATGTGTATACCGGTATTACCTCTCTAGGTGTGTACATGTATACCGGTATTACCTCTCTGGATGTGTGTGTATATACTGGTATTACCTCTCTGGGTGTGTATGTGTATATCAGTATTACCTCTCTGGGCGTATATGTATATTCCAGTATTACCTCTCTGCGTGTGTACGTGTATACCGGTATTACCTCTCTGGGTGTGTGTATGTATACTGGTATTACCTCTCTAGGCGTGTATGTGTATACCGGTATTACCTCTCTGGGCGTGTATGGTTATACCGGTATTACCTCTCTGGACATGTATGTGACCGGTATTACCTCTCTGGACATGTATGTGACCGGTATTACCTCTCTGGACTTAGTGACCTGATTGGCTTGAGGGCATGGGTTTCTCTGAGCAGGGCTGTTACTAAGGAGCTGCACAGTTTCCTCCATCCCAATTGGCTGCATTACACAGAAGCAGCCAATCAGGAGGAGGTGTCAGGAGCTTGGGTGTGAGGTCAAGCTGGAGAGAAAATGAGAGGGGAGGAGAGAAAATGAGAGGGGGAGAGAAAATAAGCACGATGGGGGGAGAGAGAATGAGAGGGATGGGGTGTGAGAGAATAAGAGGGTGGGGGTGAGAGAAAATTAGAGGGATTGGGGAGGAGAGAGAATGAGAGGGGCGTGGAAGAGAGAAAATGAGACGGATGGAGGGAGAGAGAATGAGAAGGATGGGGAGAGAGAGAATGAGAGGGTTGGGGGAGAGAGAATGAGAGGGATTGGGGAGAGAGAATGTGAGGGATGGGGAGAGAGAATGAGAGGGATGGGGGAGAGGAAATGAGAGGGATGGAGGAGAAAGAAAATGAGAGGGATGGGGAGAGAATGAGAGGGAGGTGAGGGGGAGAGAAAAATGAGGGGGATGAGTGAGAGAAAATGAGAGGGATGGGGGAGGAGAGAAAAATTAGAGGAATGGCTGAGAAAATGATAGGGATTGGGGGAGAGAATGAGAGGGAGGGGATGGGGGTGAGAGAGGGTGAGAGGGGTGAGAGAGGATGCGGGTGGTGATAGGGGATGAGGGGTGAGAGAGAATGAGGGGAGGGTGGGGGGTTAGAGTATGGCTGCAGTTATGTTATTTATAAATGATTTTCAGGAAATCCCAATTTCAGCACAGGTGGCTCAATCAGAGGCTCCGTCTTCAACAGAGCCTCTAATTGAACCACCTGTGCTGAAGCAGGGTCTGATTGAACCACATGTGCTGAAGCATGGATATCCTGAAAACCTGACATGCTGGGTGGGGACGGGGACGACTTGAGGACAGGAGTTGAGCCCCCCTGTGTTACATAGCTAAATATTGTTAGTCTGCAGTTCTGGCTACTTCAGTATTGGGGGCACGGTATCCAGCTGAATAGATTAACCACGTGCTCTGTGATAGTTGGTTATTACTCCCTACTTTTTCCATCTGTGTGAAAATGTAATATTCTTGTTTATCAAGTTGCAAACCTCTAGCCCAAGTGTCTGAGATTGACATAAATTAAGCCAGCTGAGACCTTACTGGATGACACCCAAGAAATGCAGCAAAGTGATGGCCACGTGTGTTACATCCCATCCGAATATGCGCAGGAAATGCCTCCTCCTTCCCGTGCTTTTATTACTCCGTGTAACCGGTCCCCAAATCACTCGCTGATGCAAATGGTGGAAAAGCTGCAGCTAAGGACCTTGTTATATTTAAAGGCAAAAATCAGCCCGTTCTAAAGCTCGCTACTTAAACACTTCATTCTGTAGGTAGAAGAGGACCCTCGTGTTTGACATAAACTGCACTCATTACTCCCTCTCAAATGTGCCTCAGCATCACTTTTCCAAGTTAGGAAGCTACGCTGCAAATGACAGCTGTTTAATTAACTCCCTAAGCTGATCCGATAGCATTACCGAAATCTGCCCACGGAACAGTTTCAAATAGTCAAGAAATCCCTTGGCCAAGTTAATGCTTCTTTTCAAATGTGGTAAGCCCCTAAACCAATAACCGCCGAATACATCACGCAGACAAAAAGGCGTGGTCACACGCAGAGGGTTTTTACAAGAGGTACAAGCTTTGCGACCAAAATCTCTTTAACAGGGGTGCTCAACTCCAGTACTCAAGCCCCCCCCCCCCCCCAACAAGTCAGGTTTTCAGTATATCCTTGCTTCAGCACAGGTGGCTAAATCAGTCCCTGCTTCAGCACAGGTGGTGCAGTCTTTGACTGAGCTTCTGATTGAGCCACCTGTGCTGAAGCTGAGATATCCTGAAAACCTGACCTTTTGGGTGGGGGGGGGGGGCTTGAGTACTGGGGTTGCTCTAAATGGTTAGTCAGGATTTAAAGAACACAATAAAATGTTCTTTTTTTTTTTTGGAAAGGTAGTGTCATTCCCCCATAGCTTGTGCGGGATCATCCTTTATATACTGCTAGCTGAGAGACCCGGCGCTTCCCGGGACTAAAAGCTCCTGCTCCTCCCTCTCTCCCCCCCTCCCTCTCCGCCTCCCCCCCACCCCCCTGCACAGCTCCAGTCCTCCCCCCCTCCCTTACACAGCTCCGGGCGTGTTCCCCCCCCCTGCGCCACTCCGGTCGCCGCCCCCCCCGAACAGCTCCATTCCCCCCCCCGCGCAGCACACAGTGACACCCACACACACACACACACACACACACAGTGAGACACACACACACAGTGACACACACACAGTGACACACACACACAGTGAGACACACACACACAGTGACACACAGCGAGACACACACACACAGTGACACACAGCGAGACACACACACACACACAGTGATACACAGCGATACACACACACACACAGTGACACACAGCGAGACACACACGGTCCCGGGCAGGGGGGGGGGGCAGAGCATGCAGCACAGGCTGCCGGGCGCACGGCGCTCCGGAGCGTGTGTGAGCTGGCGTCGGGAGGACAGTGAGCCGCCCGAGGAGCGGGAGCAGCCGCAGCACCGCCAGGCCGCTGGACGGGTCGGAGCACACGTGCAACGAGCAGGTGACAGGGGGGCACTGGGGAAAGGGAGGGGGGACCGACACAGGGGGCAATGGGGGGGAGTGACACCCGGGGGCAGGGGGGGCAATACCCGGTGGGAGTGATACCCGGGAGCATGGGGACTCAGCGGGAGACAGGGACACAGAGAACAGGAGGGAGAGGGAGAAGAGAGTGGCGTGGCGAGGAGGAGGGCCGGTCAAGGCCACAGAAGCAAGCAAGCCAATGAGAGGTGTGCGGGGGCGGGCCACGGAGCAATCTGATTGGCCCGAGGCAGAGTGATGGACCGACGGACCAATCAGATTGCCCATAGGGACACTGCACATACAACGTTTTCAAATATATATATATAGATATATAGATATTTCAAGAAAATTATCACTCTTACATGGACCAAATATTTTTTACATTGGAGTAGCATCCCAGTGTGGTTTCATGTGTAAACTGTCTGCAAAGGTTTTGAATAAAATATTCAGCATTAAGGAAGTTATATGTGCAGTTAGGAGTTGGGCAGAATGCATTATGTATGTACAATAAAGGCTGCTTGGGACACTTAGCAAAGGGTACCAAACTGAACTATTAATAACCAGTTCCATCATCCAGTTCCACTTTCCTATGGGTACACCCAAGAGCACAAACTTTTCCCCAGTGGTGGGCGAGACAGCATCAATACCGTACAAAGTGTCACAACCTGCACCATGCCCAACAACAGACAAAAACAAACAAACTCCACGGACATTGTCCAACAGATCATGTACATTTGTGAAGCATTCAGAGGACAGGCTCTCACATAGCAAGAGGCACTTCAACTCATGCACTTGTATCTATTCAGAACATATCCCTAACATTTTATTGACTAATGCAGAACATTATTGATTTGTTTTGCAGCATGTTGTCAGAATTCTGTTTTTAATCAATAGAATTAAGAAAGCACCCACAACAACATTAATATTACGTACAACAGAGCTCTCGTCTTTATTTTACCAAAGGTCAACTGGGATGCGGCTTGCATTTTGTTCATCAGCGGACCGACGTTACAATTGTTCATAGATGAAATTATAGTGTGCCGAGCATTCCAAACCACAGAGATTTCTTCTTAGGCTTATTTTTCCTTTACAAAATATGTGTTGGCTTAGACATCTGGTTATTAAATGAAACCACAGCCCTAATTCCCAGCGGAAGACATGTTCCTGTTTCTTTCCGATTACAAGAACACACCATTCTCCCTTCCTGCAGATTGTTGATCCCAACCTGATGCAGAGGCATCAACGAACAGTTTTCAAAGGACTTGCCAAATCAGCCAAATGAATGTATAAGAACTGTGCAAAGGCCAACCATTTCATTTCATCCAGGGAATGTTCCTCGTTTAGCTGGACTCACTCCCTCTTATCCAAATGGGAACAGCAAACAATTATGGTGCATATCGCCCCATTTATCTTATTAGATCTAATCTGTCAAAATACAAAATGACTGCAGAAAAAGATCATTTGCCGACTTGCTCATTTTCCTATATAGCCCTACACCATCAGTGGATCTGGACCAGTTTAAAACTACAGTATCTGATCGTTGACTTTGTCATTTTTAGGCATGCCTTGTACCCTCTATTAGGCACTTGGTATTCCACTACATGTGAACACCTGCTACCTCTGCTGGAAAGCCGTTCCATGAAGCCATCAACATTTGCTGAACATTCTCATATTTCCTCTTAGCCTAGCGCCCTCCAGCTACAGTGCACATTTACAATATGCCGAGAATGAGATGCAGAGTATGTAGCCTTGAGCCCTTGGCGATGGGGCACCCATAACAGGCAGGGATAGGCTTCCCTTTCCCCCCACTCACCAGCCGGATGGGTGACGCGATGGTGAGGGGGGGGGGGGGAGGGTTCCAGAGGGAGGTTACAGTATATTAGGTGTTATGCAGGGGAGAGAAGTCATCCCGCACCCTGCCTCAAGAGTTTCAAGATGGCTGCTCCCGGCCAAGGCCAGATCGCGAGAGTCTTGATGGCAGGGGTCATCCTACTCCCTGTCATATGTGTTTCCCACGTCTCTCTGTGGTACGGTAAAGCCCGATGGTGGCTGTTATTGGTGAGTGTGCAGGGCTCATTGTGCTTTGGTCACCTGGGGCCCATTCTCAGTAAGCGGCCTGGCCTCCGCAGTGTGTGGCTTAGGGTGTGTTGTGGGCCATGGTTTGAATACCATTGGCCTTACCCGGTGACTGAGACGTCTGTCAGGGTTGGCACGTATCATGTTATGTTACTTATATTTAAAAAAAAGCTGCTGCTTTTGAGCCTCCAGACCTTAGTTTGTGTCTATTTATTATGAGTGTATATACACAGGGATTGGGGAGCATCATCGCAGGCTCCAAGGTCATGGTGCCTCCTCATTCTGGTGGTTCACCATGTACAAGAGTCCCCCGTGACGTGACAACTACCAGGAAACGTTTTGTGTGCTTTTTATTGCTATTTTTGCTAAAGCTGAGTGAGATACAGGTACATTTAAGCAATGGCTGAAGGAGCGGCTCAGTGAGTAAAGACACTGACTCTGTAAACAATGGCACTGAGTTTGTATCAGGGGAGCCTGGTTCAATTCCCAGTGTCAGCTCTTTGTGACCTTGGGCAAGTCACTTTATCACACTGTGCCCCAGGCACCAAAATCATAGTGTGTAAGCTCACCTGGGCAGGGACTGTGTCTGTAAAAAATCATGCGCGCTGTACTGTGTTTGTGACGCGCTGTGTGTCCCATTGGGAGACAAGCACTATATGAAATATAGTTGTTGTTATTATTATTAAGATTTCTCTAGGCTACATACCCAAGCTCCAGAAGATACGGATGATTCATTGAAATGTAATTCTTTACAATATGATTCCCTTAATGGCGTAAATATACTTTCAGTTTAGGACTTTTTCTTTTGTTGTAAACAACGAGACTAAAGTTTGTTACTAACGTAAAACAACGATAAGATGATGCCGTGATACTTAGCTTTCCGGTTTCAACTCACCACATAACTATATAAACTGGTATCTGTTCTCCCACTACGGACTTATACCATGTGTATTTGCTCGCCCTCCGATTTGTCAATTGCATTAAGACTTGCAGTTGGCACTGAATTATCCACTGACCTAAATCCCGACCACCACAATCTCCATCTCCTGGATCAACTCGGAAAACGCTTGATGCATTTATCAGAGCCCAGCACAATCTGCTCTGCTTCCAAACATGGCTTTCTTTCAAGTCTTCCTTCAGCATCCGAGAAATGGGAAGTACAACTGAATTACAACACATTTAAACTGACGTTTAAAAGTAATTACTGACTGCTTATTGTTTGCAAACACAATGACACTACACTTGCCTTCTGCTTACCCTCTACGCATTAAAAATGCACTGGCATATGATTTATTTACTTAATCAAAAGCAGTGAAAATGATCCGGATCAGCCAAAATGATTTATGCTTTTTACATAATGCAAAACGCTTGGTTAAAGCCGGTGCCTTGTAATACCAAAGCACAATCCCCACCGCTGAATATAAATATTGAATGAGCCTGGGCAGGTTTTCGGAGACAGAGAGATTTGTCATCGTATCTGCAGCGCCGCAATCCATACAGAAAATTCTCCGCTGACAAGTGAAGGAATTAAGTTATGGCATTTGATATATTTTAGCACAGCTAACATCTAAATATGAATGGTGGCACGTGTGTGTGTGTGTGTTTAATATGCAGTCAAAGGATGCTTTAAAACTAATTAGACCCACCTTAAGACACACTTGCTTAAAGAAGCATATGAATAGCACTGTGGCTATTCTGAACACATGATACATAAAGCTTGGCCCCTGCAGACGCACTTACCAGAACTCCCTCCTACTGTCTCTGTACGTTCTCCCTACCTACCAATTAGACTGTAAGCTCCTCGGAGCAGGGACTCCTCTTCCTTAATGTTACTTTTATGTCTAAAGCACTTATTCCCATGATCTGTTATTTATATTATCTGTTATTTATTTGATTACCACATGTATTACTGCTGTGAAGCGCTATGTACATTAATGGCGCTATATAAATAAAGACATACAATACAATACAATTAAAAATGGCATTAAGAGTTGTATAAAAACAAACAACAAAAACAGTCACTAATATCTAATACTATAGAATTGATTTAAAAAAAAACCCCATAAGATTTCACATATTTTGCTGCTTTAATAATTACACTAAATAACCACATTTATTAACTATATCATTTTACATGTCTTATAATTTTGTGACAATGTTAAAATGCCAGGACTGTGTGTCAGCTACCCACAGTGGGTGTTTTACTATTAACCAGTGAGTCAAGGTATTCACCCACAGTGGGTGTTTTACTATTAACCAGTGAGTCAAGGTATTCACCCACAGTGGGTGTTTTACCATTAACCAGTGAGTCAAGGTATTCACCCACAGTGGGTGTTTTACTATTAACCAGTGAGTCAAGGTATTCACCCACAGTGTGTGTTTTACTATTAACCAGTGAGTCAAGGTATTCACCCACAGTGGGTGTTTTACCATTAACCAGTGAGTCAAGGTATTCACCCACAGTGGGTGTTTTACTATTAACCAGTGAGTCAAGGTATTCACCCACAGTGGGTGTTTTACTATTAACCGGGGAGTCACGGTATTCACCCACAGTGGGTGTTTACTATTAACCAGGGAGTCAAAGTATTTTGACTACGTCTGCTTTTGGCGATGTGGTGAGCTGCTATATGGAACCCTAGGAACGGATGAACGTGGAGTTACCTGATAAATATATATTTGTCAAGCTTCGCAACGCTAATATTTTTGTACATCAAATAAAACATTAAGCCTAAGCTAGTATAAACCTGACAATCCCTTTTATTACATTTGCTGCCGACACTAATGGATAGAAACTTAAATCTGGTGTATACAACCGGCTCTTTACAAGAGCATATGGTCTGGACATACCATCAAATGAGCAAACGGACAATGTGTATCGGTTAATGACCATTGATGAAGTTGCTCTGCCCAATGCTACGGCTCCAGTGCACGCGCTGCGTGTGCGACGGAGTGCCTGGCAGCGCTCGTTCTCTACATCCGAGCGATCTGAAGGACTCTCGGATCACTCGCGATGGGTGGCGTGGCCGGGGAGTGGCTATGACGTCACGCGGCTGGTTCGCCCTCATTGGCTGAACGGCCGCTGTGACGTGGCCATCGCTCGACCGCAGCGCCAAAAGACAACAATCTTGTCTTTTGGGAAAGGTGGTCGCGCATCGCGCTTTCTGCAGGCGCGCACAGGCAGTAACTGGGTCCGGCCCCCTAGAGAGCCGTATCTTGTTTGTGCCGTGCACGCCGTAGCATGCACAGCCGCGAGCAGTGGGGACGAGGCCCAAGGTTTTCTTTGTGTAATTTTCTCTCTTTGTGAACACCATTTAACCCACCAGTTCTGGGCCAGTATTAGTTGATTTTAAGATATTTGGATCACTCTCAGAAAATAACATTACATTATTAACGGCTACATGGAATTACAACAGTTTGGTGTCTATCTGCTTGTTACAAAACTCCATTAGTGGAAGGGTAGATAGGATGGGTGTTTGGTTAAGGTTAAGTTGTATACCAGTGGTTAATGTAATGATATTTCCTATGGAGAAAAGGTCTTTATGCAGCAGATGTGTCTACAGGCTGCTTTAAAGCAACGTTATTTAGTCAGATTGTAGAAGGCACAGAAACCTTTTTATGTAAACTTCATAGCCTTAGCATCTGATCTCATACACTAGCTCCACAATATTTTTCTTCCTAAGATGATGAAACAGAGAGAATCTAATACCCTGTATATATATCCCGGCCCAGGCGGTTCTGTGCAGGTCTTTTCTTGTGTTGGTGTCTGTGTTTATATATAGAAACATTATTCTATATGACACACACACTAGGGTGACCGCTGAATGTCTAAAACTAGACCAAAACCCTACCCGTTGTGGGTAATTGGAGATAATATTGCTGGTTGTTCCATGTCTCTTGTTTGGAAAGCCAAACAAGGTGTGTATAGATATCTACTGTTCATGATTGTTCCGGACGCAAGCTTTACTCAACCAAATGAGATGGTGATTTCAGTGCAATCTTTAAAATACAAAAGTCTGTTTCAAACGTTTTTTTATTGTTTTTGTGGTATCACATCAAAACTTTGAAACAGGAAGAACAATGTACATAAATGTCATCTGAACAATAGAACTATCTTTTTTGGTATTTAAACATATATTCTGACCATAAGGTCTTAAGACATTTCATTAAGGCCAACAGAAACTCCATATTATCCTTAGAACATTAAAAAAAAAATGCACCATATAGATGTAACCCCCTGTGTCTTTCAGGCAAAACATGAACACTTCCCCTTAACAGGTTCCTTTCCTATGTATATGTGACTATGATGAGCTAGTAGAGAGATTGGTGAAGAAGGAGGGACTTGGATGGGTTGGAGTTGTTAAAAGGGACAGCCATGACAGTTCACGGCAGATCAGCTTGGGCCTGAAGGAGTCAGGCTTGATCAATAGAAACCTGTGTGACGGAACCTGCATGCGTCCCGCGTGGATATGATTGCCGTTGCTGAGAGGACGGAAAGCAGCCAAAAGAGCTAGATAGCCCAGCACCTGAGATCAGGAGCCATAAGGAGGAGATAGCCGAAGGAGGGATCCCCCCAGGGTCAGAGGAAACAGCGGTACCAAAATAAACCTATTCGAAGTACAGGCCTGCTACACCCAGTTACAAACATGAGCTCCAACAGTGTACCCAGGATTGGGTACACTGTTGAGTAGAAATTAACATACACACCCGACCAACGCTTATGTGAACTGTAATGAGAATTTATTGTGATTAGTATGGTGATCCTGTTTCTAAGGATCACGAAGTTCCTGTTAACCGCTTAATATATATCTATATAAATCAGTTATATAACAAAAAATCAAACAAAAAAAAATACAAAAGTCAAATGTATTTTTAACAGTAACTTCCCCTTTCAGCTGTTTTGTCTTGTTGACAATCTGGTCTCTGATGGGATGTAACAGCGCACAATGAAGAGGCTACAATGACATTGTAAGTAGAGAAAGGAGTTTATAGATCAGGGTTTAGCATTTAGTGTTTACAGCTCTAAAAGCAATGGAACAAATGCATTAACTGGTATTGATTTATCCTTTAACACACCATCTAAAAACTTGTGCTCAGTGAACCTCAGGGCTGACTAACCCGTGCCAAAATAATGTGTAGGTTTATTCTACTTAAAGGGGCAGGGCACAAATCATACAATGCTTAGTGGGAAAACAGCTCCCACCGGAGGGAGAAACAGCGGGCACTGCTGCGCAAAAAAATGTAAAGGCTGGACTGTGCTAAGTGAAAAAATCCCTTATTTAATCATAGAAAAAATGGATAAAAGAGGGGGAACAGACCCCCCGTAGCTCTAACGCGTTTCACCCTTTCGGGCTTTGTCAAAGAGTAGCAATACTCGATACACAGCCTCCTATATACCGGATCCAACCGGACATGACATCACTCAACCAATGATGTGGAGAATCTCCCGTGAGTGTCTAAAGGGAGTTCACACACCTGGCAGGTGTGTACAAGCCCGGAGTGGATCAGCATTAGGTGCATGCGCAATAGTGGCATAATAGAGCCAATAAACAAACAACATATATATATATAAAGCAATTTAGACAATTCTAACAAAGTGAACATATATGCACATAGTTCCATATGGGAGGAGACATCACAATAATATGATTATGAAAACATGGCAATCCTCAACCATAGAGAAATGTGTATTGTTAAAATAGAGATGCATAAAATAATAATACATCTGAAAATAAAGATAATAAAATCAAGTAAAGTCGGGGGGGGGGTTTGGTATTGCAAAAAATAAATAAATAAAGATGATAGTAATAACTATCTAAACACCTAAATACCATAAATAATTCATAAGTGCACAAGATCATATAATTCATAAGATATTGTAAATGAAAATTCAAATAACTGTAAACACAAAAAGTATCAATAATAAATAAATTACAAGATAATTATAAATTTGTAATGAGTAAAGATCAATTCATATAGTGATTAACTCAAAATAACAAAAGGTATATTGAAATAAATGTACCAATATCTTATGAATTATATGATCTTGTGCACTTATGAATTATTTATGGTATTTAGGTGTTTAGATAGTTATTACTATCATCTTTATTTATTTATTTTTTGCAATACCATACCCCCACCCCCCCCGACTTTACTTGATTTTATTATCTTTATTTTCAGATGTATTATTCTTTTATGCATCTCTATTTTAACAATACACATTTCTCTATGGTTGAGGATTGCCATGTTTTCATAATCATATTATTGTGATGTCTCCTCCCATATGGAACTATGTGCATATATGTTCACTTTGTTAGAATTGTCTAAATTGCTTTATATATATATATATATATGTTGTTTGTTTATTGGCTCTATTATGCCACTATTGCGCATGCACCTAATGCTGATCCACTCCGGGCTTGTACACACCTGCCAGGTGTGGACTCCCTTTAGACACTCACGGGAGATTCTCCACATCATTGGTTGAGTGATGTCATGTCCGGTTGGATCCGGTATATAGGAGGCTGTGTATCGAGTATTGCTACTCTTTGACAAAGCCCGAAAGGGTGAAACGCGTTAGAGCTACGGGGGGTCTGTTCCCCCTCTTTTATCCATTTTTTCTATGATTAAATAAAGGATTTTTTCACTCAGCACAGTCCAGCATTTCCTTTTTTTGCGCAGCAGTGCCCGCTGTTTCTCCCTCCGGTGGGAGCTGTTTTCCTACTCCACTATACAGCTAGAAGCACGCCACTCCGGATGGATTCAAGACTTCAGTAAGTTATTCAACTACTACATTGGAGCTTCCCCAAGTGATTTGGTTTTTATTTTGTTGCGGGACTTTATGCATGGGGTCCGGGGTTGGTTGAAGGACTTCCCCCGGGCAACCCTTCTTCGTCATCGCCAGACCATTTCCCAACTAGGGGTTTCTACTTCATTATTTAAGCTCTATTATACAATGCTTTTGAATCCTTAATATCTGGATGTTTTTGCAAATATACAAACAGCTTATACTTGATTGGATTGTATGCTCTGCAGCACCTGTCAATTGGGGGGACCGTGTACCTCTATGTTCCTCTACAGTACAATGCTTAGTGTGCTACTCTTAACGGATTGCTGATGATGGTCACCTAATTCAGCGGTGAGCAAAGTGGGAGGCGCGACCCCCAGTGGGGGCACAGGATTTTTTGGGGGGGGCACGGGCGGTTGTAGAAGCCCCGCACTCTTCCCCAAGGCATTTAAATTAAATGCCATGGGACCGCGTTAGGCCTTCGCAACCTGAATTTACTGTGATTCTGAAGGCTGCTGTGACCCGTCGCGATGGCATCAAATGAAGCCGCTGTGTCATGCGGAGTGACGTCACATGCACGTCTCCATGACAACGGGGTCACGTGACGTGACATCGGTGACCCCGCGGCGTCACATGACGCCGCCGAGTAAGGTAAGGGGGGCGCGAGAGCAAGTGGGAGCTGGCAGGGGGCGCAGCGCCAAAAGTTTGCGCTTGCCTGCCCTAATTAATCCGCAAAGAACAAATGCAAAACAATGGGAACGGAAAATGTAACTGCAGAGACAAGCAATGTTGTCCTGACAGAGACCAGGTAAGAAGTTTCCAAAGTATGCTGCTGCCATGGAGACATTAAACTCCACTTACCTACATTCAAATAGGGAGAATTCACTGGCTCAGCGAGTAAAGACACTGACTCTGAAACAATGACACTGTGTTTGAAGCAGGAGAACCTGGCTCAATTCCCGGCTGTGATGGTGCTCATCTCAAATCAGGAAGCGGACCTGCAGGGCTGAGGTAGGGGTGCAAATAAACCAACTAGGGACAGAGCCCAGGGACAGAGCCCAGGGACACAGAGTCCTGTAAGAGTATCCGTAGTCGGAAAGCAGGCAGGGGCCAGGGCTGGCGGCAGAGTTGTAAAGTCCAGGAGACAGGCAGAGGTCAGGGCAGGCAGAGGTCAGGGCAGGCATAAAGCAGCGAGGTCGGGGTCACGGTCCGGGGTCAGCAACAAGGGAATTAAAACAGGCAAAAGGGTAAAGCGTGACTGCAAAGACCAACAAGAACTGCAAACGTAGGAACTTTGCTCGGCGACTCCCACCAGGAACTACAGCCTTATATAATGGGCTGCCAGTACCCAAAATGGCCAGTTTGAGCAGAAAGGGCAGGCAGTCTGGAAAACCTGAACTGGCAGCAAAACCCGGCACGGATCGCGCAGAATCCTTACACCGGTGTCGGCTCCTTGTGACCTCTGGCAATTCACTTAATCGCCCTAGAGATATTACATAGAGTGTAAGCTCATCTGGGCAGGGACTGTAAAACATAACAGACCTCTCGGCAGGGACTGTGCCTGTAACATTCCTAATGTCCTGCGTACCGCGCGCTGTACTGTCATTGTGACGCGCTTTGTGTCCCATTGGGATAAATTGGAAGAAAAGTGCGACATGAAATAGTTATTATTATAATAAATATGTCACTGCCATTAGATCACTCTGGTCCCGGGAAGACTGCCCCTTTAACCCTTGAGTTCTGGAAGACAATTCAAGACCTCCACTGCTCATCACAATAATGTCTCTCAATATCATCTACAAATAAGTCATCATAGGCCGCTGGTAATGGGATGGATTTTTTTCTGCAGGTTGTTAGTGTGAGATGTGGAACTGCAGACCCGTGTGTTGATGCCAATGTACACGCTGTAGAGAATCTGGACTTCTGGCCAATTTCCAAATAACCTAAAAACTTCCAATTCCCCTCGTTGCAGAATTATTGCACCAAAGAACACCGCAGAATTTCATTTTACTGACTGTAAGAAGTCGGCTCAAAGGGGGCCTGGGGGATTTGTTATTTTAAATGCGGGTGCTTACTAGGCAGAAATCCATGACTGTCAAAACCTTGAAAGTCGGAAAACCCATTTCTCACACAGTTGTAAGTTTAGTACACTCCATTAATGTACCAACAGAATTGTTTCTTGTAGATCAGGGGTAGCCAACTCCAGTCCTCAAGGGCCACCAACAGGTCAGGTTTCCAGGATGTCCCTGCTTCAGCACAGGTGGCTCAGTCGTTGCCTGAGCACCACCTGTGCACCACCTGTTCTAGGAAATCCTAGAAACCTGACCTGTTGGTGGCCCTGGAGGACTGGAGTTGGCTACCCCTGTTGTACGTAGATTAATGAGCAAATGTTATTTGTGACGATTAAAACACAGTGTTGCATCAACTCCATTGTAAACGACTGCCTTTTGTGCTGATGTCCTACAAAAGCATGGCACAGATCAGTAGCAAAAGGAGTGATCGCTTTGAGCAATTATCTTAAAATACTCTCTCGTTTCATCTTCTAACCTGTCATCTCCTTGTCAGACACAGGCTCTTCATTCACATTTAGTTCTATTTATGGGAATAATTATCAAGCAATTAATAAGGATCCAGTGCAAAACGGCATGACTTCATAAAGTACACGCTAAGTAAAACTTATCATTAGATAATTTCATAGGATTGTAAGTGCGTTAATGTAAGCTTGAATTAATTTGCTGGGTGTTAAAGTGCAAACCAGGCTAATAAAAGTGACACATTTGCTTTTTTTTTGTTGCAGAGAATACTGCTCAATTTATGAAGAATGGCAGCATAAATGAGAATTAGCCTCAAGACAATGTTAATTACACTCCATCCATTAGTCGGTGGGTAATTGAACAACTCATTTTAACAGTAAGGAAAACCCTGCTGGATTCATAAGGGGGAAGTATTTTTATTTAATATCCTAGTTAAAATATGACAGTGTGAGTGAAAGAAATATAAGCGATCGGGCAATATTAAAAACCGTTCAGCACATACAAAGCCTTCTAAACGTCACCCAACAGGGCAGTTGTTATCCCCCTAAAGTGCACTTCTGGTCTGTGACAATGTTTCTTTTGGTGGAAGGCCTCCTGGTGAGGTGTCCACGTGGCAACAGACTGCATAACAAAAGTAAGGTATGATTGAAACGTGAAACAGGACCTGTTTGGTCAGCTTTAGTGAGCGAGTGGTTCACGCTATTGATATCCAGTATAACCATGACGTTCAAACACGCATATAACTGGAGAAAATAACTATAAAGCTGCCAATTATTGACCGTTTAACAGTGGCACAGTCAGTAACCCTTTAGCTGCTAGAGGGACTAGCTACGCTATGCTCGTGTTACTGTCACACCCTAACAGCGAGAGGGTTAACAGCGTTTCTCCAAAACGTTTTGTGGGGGCTTCACTGCCAGAGGGTCATGCAAAGCAATGCTCTGTTCTGCAATGCTCTGTTCTGCAATGCTCTGTTCTGCAATGCTCTGTTCTGCAATGCTCTGCTCTGCAATACCCTGCTCTGCAATACCCTGCTCTGCAATACTCTACCCGCCTTTCTGGCAGTGGTTAAAGGCATTTTTTTAAATTTTTTTAAAATATAGAATTGTAGCAGAGGGTCTCTGGTGCTGAACCCCGTTAATTTCACCCCCTACTTCCAGAGATACTTACGTAGGTGCAGGTAGCTGGTCCGGCTCAGCAGGAAGGGTGTTCAGGTTTGAAACTCCCGCGTCACATGGGCCAATAGGAAGCCGCACCGATAACATAACAGCTTCCTATTGGCCAGTAGGCCGGGAAATATCTGAAGAGCGGACATACAGTATTATGAACCCTGGTAGCCGAAGAGAGTGGCTACCGGCAGCTAATTCTCAGGTAAGTATCTCCGGAAGCAAGTGGTCCCCAGAACTGAAATGAACGCGATTCCGCTACAGAGATCGCCTGCTTCCATTATATATATATATACTAGCTGATATACCCGGCGTTGCCCGGGATGTAAATACGTAATAGGTAGTATTATTTATAAATCGTGGAACAATAGGTGACTATTTGTTGTAAAGGTTGGATAATAATGTTGAAAAGAAAGATGGAATAAAATGTAATACGATGTTGTTGTTTAAAAATGGTGGGGGAGGCGGGGGTAAGGGGAGGGGAAGGGGGGGACGGGAAGTGGAGGGGGGGAGGGGAGGAGGTGAAGTGGAGGGGGGAGGAGGTGAAGTGGAGGGGGGGAGGAGGTGAAGTGGAGGGGGGAGGAGGGGAAGTGGAGGGGGAGGAGGGGAAGTGGAGGGGGGGAGGAGGGGAAGTGGAGGGGGAGGAGGGGAAGTGGAGGGGGGAGCAAGGGAAGTGGAGGGGGGGAAGGGGGGAGTGGAGGGGGGAGGAGGGGAAGTGGAGGGGGAGAAGGGGGGAGTGGAGGGGGGGAAGGGGGGAGTGGAGGGGGGGAAGGGGGAGGGAGGGGGGGGAGTGGAGGGAGGGAAGGGTGGAGTGGAGGGGGGGAAGGGTGGAGTGGAGGGGTGGAAGGGTGGAGTGGAGGGGGGGGAAGGGTGGAGTGGAGGGGGGGAAGGAGGGGAGTGGAGGGGGGGAAGGGGTAGATTGGAGGGGTTGGGAAGGGTGGGAGAGGGGAGGAGGGGGGAGGAGGGGGAAGGAGTGGGGGGGGGGAAGGAGTGGAGGGGGGGAAGGAGTGGAGGGGGGAAGGAGTGGAGGGGGGAAGGAGTGGAGGGGGGGTAAGGAGTGAAGTGGAGGGGGGAGTGGATGGGGGGAAAGAGTGAAGGGGGGGGAAGAGTGGAGGGGGGGAGGGAGTGGAGGGAGGGAGTGGGGAAAAGAGTGGAGGGGGGAAGAGTGGAGGGTGGGCAAGAGTGGAGAGGGGGGAAGAGTGGAGGGGGGAAAAAGTGGAGGGGGGGAAAGAGTGGAGGGGGGAGGGTGAAGTGGAGGGGGGGAGGGAGGGGTGAAGTGGAGGGGGGAGGGAGTGGAGGGTGGGGTGAAGTGGAGGGGGGGATGGAGGGGTGAAGTGGAGGGAGGGGAAAGAGTGGAGGGGGGAGGGGAAAGAGTGGAGGGGGGGTGGAGGTGGAGGGAGGGGGGTGGAGGTGGAGGGAGGGGTGGAGGTGGAGGGGGGGTGGAGGTGGGAGGAGGGGGAGTGGAGGGAGGGGGAGTGGAGGTGGAGGGAGGAGGGGGGATGGAGGTGGAGGGGGGGAGGGAGTGGAGGGGGGGAGGGAGTGGAGGGGGGGGAGAAGAGGGGGGGGTGAAGGTGGGGGGGGAAGGGAGTGGAAGGGGAGGAGGGTGACAAGGGGAGCATATGTATTGTCATAATTTATGTATCCGCTTACCCCCCCCCCCCGTCCGGGCGTCCGTTCCCCCCTGCTTGTTCTCCGATGGCTCGGGCCTCCCCCCGCCCTTCCCCAATGGCTCGGCTGCTTCCCCCCCCCCCCCGCTGGCCGCTTGCTCCCCCGATGGGTCGTCCGGCCAATGGAGGCGCGTGCAGGCGCTTGTTCCTGGGCGGTTGAGGCGGGACGCGCAGGGGTGTTCTGCGGCAGGGGTTTAAGGTGTGAGGCAGGAGGGGTGTGAGGCGCAGGGTGTAAGGTGTGAGGTGCAGGGTGTAAGGTGGCACGCCTGCGGGAGGGGTGTGAGGCACAGGGTGTACTGTCTTACCTGGGCTGCTGCACATCGTGTGGTAGGCCATCTTGTAGAGGAGCACGCGGTGTGAGGGTGAGTGTGTGTGTGTGTGACCACACCGGCCAATGAGAGGTGTGCGGGGGCGGGCGCACCAAGGGAGCCATCTCATTGGCCTGAGGCGGAGTGATGGTCCAATGCGATTGCCCCTAGACACAGGGAGACACAGGACAGACAGACAAACACACATACAACGGTTTGAGAAATATATATATAGATATATATATATATACAATTGTAAAAAATATTGCTGCCTTGTATTGCCTCTTTAAAGCTTATTAATGTAAAACTGAAGCTAACAATTTCTTTTTAAAGAACGCCTATTTAACATGAAACCACTCCACCAATTCAGTTATTTAGCAATGTTGATATATATATATATATATATATATATATATATATATATATATATATATATATATATATATATATATATATATATTATATATACATATCACAATTATTAAGGTTATGGTGGGTAAAAAAAGTGCCAAAAACCCTCCACAGTAAAGCATAAAGCAACTGTAAATATTACTGTATGTTCATTTGCATGTCTAAGACCTGTCTAAGACATGCAAATGAACATACAGTAATATTTACAGTTGATATATATATATATATATATATATATATATATATATATATATATATATATATATATATATATATATACAATAGATAATAAGATTGAAATCGCTATAATGTTTCCCATGGTGGGGACTGCACTGTGCTACTTTTATCAGTAAGTACTGTATCTCAGGAAACAGAGAGTCTTGAGAGCAGGAAATAGCGCAGTTCAGATCGGACAGTTCCCATTCTGGTTAAAAAAAGGGGGGGGGGGCTGGGAGTTAAAGAGCAACACCAACCGCTGCAAAATGTAACAATTCACGTGTCTGGAGTCCCTGTTTTCGCTCAGATCAGGCCAAACCATTATTACAATACCGCAACAAAAGCAAGAATACATCGCTTCAAAAAAGCAACAGATAAAGCCAAAAAAGAAGAATGAATGCCCATACACACACTGCCTACCACCCGCCTGCAGGAAGAAAGCGAGACTGCAGTGTAAAAGGGGACTTGCATCTTTATAGACGCGTTTATTTTTGAAAGGGCTGGAGTTACAATTTGCATTTAAACAATGTTGTCTGGGATAATAATGGCTACTGTCAATGTGACTGGTTTTATTTTTTTTTCCGTCCAACATGACAGATGTGATTTAATTTCACAATAAAAATATGAACCCACGCAAATAGCAATTCCAATTCACGTGACTGAACTGCTCATGTAGTCCATGTGCAGGGCAGGCTGAGGTATGCAGGGTTTAATAAGGCCAGGTGAGGCAAAGAATGATTTTATTGTATTAAATGCCCAGTTGCTAAAATGATCATAATGTTTTTATGATCACAGAATTTTTCAAATTCAAAGAAGACGGTGTCCTAGTAATTATCAAGAATACACAAAGTTGGGTCCATTCTCAGTCCTGATGTTCAACACCCTTGTCCAAATTAATTTCTCTCCCCACCTCCCTATCATAACCCACTTAAAAATGGGGTGATAAGAATGACATTGCTTCTTTCCCCCTGTCTAGAGGCTGCTAGAAACGGTCAACACTTTCACCAAAGTCTGCAAAGCAGGTAAAATTTCCCGTTTTGGTGTGTGAACATTTTTGCATAAATTCAGCAAGCATTAAAACCCCATATGTAACATCACTTGCCATTCCCGCAAAATGAAAGGGAAAAAAATGATGGAATCTTTCTGGCGAAACTGGCACAAAGGGCAAATTCTTACAAAAAATTTTTTTTAGGAAGGTGAACTTTTGCATATCATTAAAAAAAAAACCTGGGAATTTACAGAAGACATTCGCACATCTGGATAGCAGAGGTCCCAACTCCAGTCTTCAAGAACCCAAACAGGTCAAGATGTAACTATCCCCGTTTCAGCACAGGTGGCTCTATCTGTGACTCAATCATTTTGACTCAAGCAGGGATATCCTTAAAGCGTGGCCTGCTGAGGGTTCCTGAGGACTGAAGTTGGGAATCGCTACACTAGAGCAGGGGGTGCGCAAACGGGGAGGGGGGGTGCGAGGCGGTTGCAGAGGCCCCGCGCTCTTCCCCAAGGCATTTCAACTAAGTACCGGGGACCGAGCGAGGCCTCTGCAACTTCCCTTACCTTGTCTTCGGCGACGCGACGTCAAATGACGCAGGGGGGAGCGCAGGGGGGAAATATTTCGCAGCCCAGCTCTAGAGGATATCATGTAGAAAAGAGGGACAATGCCCCTATTCAGTATGCTGTGAAGCTGGTTGTCAGTGAATCTCAGGGGATACCTGCTCTCATTCATGCCTCACTGCCATCTCCTCCCATGCAAATGGTGTCAACCTTTTCATTTAACACTGACTAACCTTAAAACTTGCCCGACAAATCAAGCATTCCAATAGCCTGCACTCATGGCTACTGTCCCACAGTCACTCTTACCACCCATTGTGGCCAAGCACACCCATCTACAGCACTTATTCCCTCACCTGTTGTCTCTGTAAGTTCCCCTCAAACCTTAGATTGTAAGCTCTTCGGGGCAGGGATTTCCTTTCCTATTGTCTGATTTTGCTGCACTTATTGTATTATTATAATTCAATGTAATGTATTCTTTGTGAAGCGCTGAGTACACTTTTGGCACTATATAAATAAAGACATACAATACAATATTGATAATCTGGCACCATGATTGTTACCCACTGGCAACTGCAACAATGCCTCCAAAATCATCTACTACTCGTATTATTCCACCATTATCTCTTTTGTGGACAAACCACTGTACAAAAAAAAATGTAACACAAAAAGAAGGTAAAAGCAATCCAAACAATGATGTCAGCTTTCAATTTAAAACACTAGAAGCAGATGGAAGTCTTAATATGAAACACGTCAAAAAACAGTCTCAGAATCTCACCGCTTCCCAGATACATTTCCACTGCACAGCTACAAAATGCTTTGGAGATAAAGAAGCATTTGTGTTGTAGATGCCAATGGCAAAATAGAAAAAGTTATCAGATATTTCCAGCGGCTTTCCGGTGTTCAACTTTTCCAATGCAAACCCATCTGGGATACTGTAATTATGCACTGTGCACTTATTTCTCATAGAAAGCAAGTTTTGATACAATGACAGCTAAAGTAACAGGGGAAGCCTGGGACCATTTGATTTGTTCTTTTAGCTGCTGTGTGTACATTTTTGGATGATTTTCGGATGACACTCTTGGATTTCTCTACGGAGACAGCTGAGAGTTCGCTATGACTTGAAGGAAAGCTCCGTGCTGAGATGAAACTTCAGTTTATTAATAAGTGTAGAAGTCATAACAACATTATCCACCTTGTGGAATTGAAGATCTAGAGCGCAGACTCTCAGGGAAAGTGGAAACACAATAAAATAACATAGCGCAATATGTTTAAGCTGTAGCAAAGCACCAAAACATGGGTGGGGGGGAACAAACTCATATAGTACAAGATACATTTGGGCGTTAATCCAAGTAGGGTAGGTATTCCAAAGCTTCCTCCCTGTGTTTAAGATCGCCTGTATAATGTATAGTCAAAGACTGAGCCACTGATTGAACAACCTGTGATAACAAGGGTGATAGCCGGGCTGTAAGATTTCACTGAGTCATCATTGCTAGAGCAGGGATAGTTAGAAGATCACATTGGGGGTTCACTAAGTGGCTGTCAGTGCAACAGAAGAGGTCCAAAGATGCAAAGTTCTGTGGGGAAGATCATGTGGCAGTCACTACATCCAATTGGTGCACTGCTAGAGAGAGAGCAGGGATCAAAAAGGGGTGTGCCAGAGCCTGCTTCAGAAGAGGAAGGGGATGTGACTTTGTAAAAGGTCGCTATAGAAACAAAAAATGCTTGTTACATTATAACACATTCAAAATGTAATTCAGAGCTGTTTTAAAAAATTCTACAAGTATTTTCTCATAGTACAGAACTGATTTATTTAAAAAAACACACACATGTACTGTAGGATATTGCTGGTCTGCAGCTTTAAACAGTTCCCTGCAGTCAGGGCCGCCAAAAGATTTCCCAGTGGCCCAGGACTACAGTTCTGACCGCCCCCCCTGCCCTCCCCCCCCCCCCGTTGGCAGTGTTCCGAGCCTCATTTCACACCTCATGAGCCCCTTATATTTCCACCCTCTTCCCATGTATTTCTCTGTTTCAGAAGAGAAAGGGGATGCGACTTTGTAAATGGTTGCTATAGAAAAAAAAATGCTTTTTAAATTATACCGTAATACATAATGTAATTCAGAGTTGTTTAAAAAAAATTCTACAACTTTTTTCTCATAGTACAGAACTGTTTTTTTGTTTTTTTTAAAAACACACATGTAGGATATTGCTTGGTCTGCAGCTTTAAAAGGAGAATAGGTAACTGATATATACGTAAGGACAGTATTTTTCGACATGGGTTCCTATGAACAGTTGGCATCACTAAAGGGTTCTCTGCAAATATTTTGGGCTCCTTACAATGCATCTGATCTCAGACACGCTATTAGAGAGGGTTGGGGTTCCTTACAATGCATCTGATCTCAGACACACTATTAGAGAGGGTTGGGGTTCCTTACAATGCATCTGATCTCAGATGTGCTATTAGAGAGAGTTGGGGTTCCTTACAATGCATCTGATCTCAGACGCGCTATTAGAGAGGGTTGGGGTTCCTTACAATGCATCTGATCTCTGATGTGCTATTAGAGAGGGTTGGGGTTCCTTACAATGCATCTGATCTCAGACGCGCTATTAGAGAGGGTTGGGGTTCCTTACAATGCATCTGATCTCAGATGTGTTATTAGAGAGGGTTGGGGTTCCTTACAATGCATCTGATCTCAGACGCGCTATTAGAGAGGGTTGGGGTTCCTTACAATGCATCTGATCTCAGATGTGTTATTAGAGAGGGTTGGGGTTCCTTACAATGCATCTGATCTCAGACGCGCTATTAGAGAGGGTTGGGGTTCCTTACAATGCATATGATCTCAGACGTTATTATAATTATAGGGTTCCTTAACTAAATTTTTTTTTTTAAACACTGCATTAGGAGATCATTCTACAAATTGTCACAACTTTCTTTCAACTCCGTTCTTGGTCAGTAGCATGTTCTGAATACAAGCAAACTAGATTTCCCAGCTCACTATTATTCTGTGTTCTTGCCAAGCAACGCTGGCCTTGCACTTTACTCAACATGCAGCAGTTAAATTGATATATAATTCAGGTTGCAGATCGCACAGTACACATTAAAAGAGCAATTTCTTGAGCAGACTAGTGGGAACAAAATGAAATTCAAGGTACTTGTGCTGACGTTCACAGCATTTCATGTCCTTCTGCTGTCCTATTGATCTAAGTGCTTATCAGATTACATCCCCAGCTGCAAGCTCACATCCTTGGGACAGTCCCAATATATACTGCCCAAATTATTCTATGCTCCATCATGTCTGAGCCCCCATTCTCTTAATGTGTCTCCACTGCTGCTATACCAATTACACTTGCATGTTAGGCAAACATTGTTCTTTATACCTGTTAATAAAAAGCAAATAGCCTTTTAAAAAGTTCGCCAACAAGAACTTTCTCTTACCATTGCTAATGGGATGACTCCTACGATGTCTTTTTCATTGACGTATATTTTGGACACTCCGAGATCAGATGTGCTTTCTCCAAGGTATTCAACTTGCCATGTAATTATCTGGACTCCTGATGGGTCAGATACACCTCCAATTATGAAATCTATCTGCAAAATCTCATAGAAGAGTTCATCCACACTACAAACAAGAAGAGACGCACATTAGCATGTCATTCATATGACCAAACAGTTAGAAAAAGACGTAAAGACAGCCAATTAATTACACATTAATAGTGTACAATTTCCCCCCTCCCCCTTATGAGACATTGTTGGATAATGTGTAATTGGAGTTTTTTGTTTGCCTTCCTTTGGATCAAAACACTGTAAATACAAATATAGAAGAAGTCTTCTAAATTTAGCATAGGTTACTATGTAACAATTTTAGTAGCGGTCTGATCCAGAAGAAAATACTTTGTACATTCGTTTTGGATACTACCCAACTTCCTTCTCCATGAACGGTTATGAATTTCTGTAAAGAAGTTTTGTGTGTGATCAATAAAAGACAAAACACCCACATGTCTCGCACAGATCTCTAAATCCTGTCCCAGACTCTGCAACATCACACTTTGCTTAGAATATAGACATTAAAAATATGGGTGCAGGCAAGCAAATGATTGCTTTGTATCTGCCATTGTTTTACTTATATGGATTCCTGAAACCTTTAAACAATGCAGTTAAGCAACTTCTAAGATGTGGCTAGTGAAATGTATCTTGATCTTTAAAACGCTTCTCTGAAGAAAAGAAAGAACGGTGACCCTCACATAAAATGGTAAATGTTTTTTTTGTCAGTGCACACGATTAGGGCCATTGACCGCTTTCTTGGGACCCAGGACTAGAGTTTCCACCGCCATTACGAGCCCCCCATCTTTCTCTTACACTTCCCCCCTCACCCCCATCTATTTCTCACTCTCACCCATCCCCCCATTTATTTTCCCCCCTTCCCTATCTTACACCCCCACCTCTCTTACACCTCCTTTCTCACCCCTCCCCCCTCCCTCTCACCTTCTCACCCCCTCCTTACTTAAGAGTGGAAAGAGAGTGCTTGGTGGCAGCAGCGGGCCCTGGGGTGGTTTATGAGTAGGAATAATCAGCTGCAGAGCTGGGAAGATTCAAACACGTTTTCCCGCCTGTGCGGTTACTTAAATCAGTTAGTTCCCGCCCACCAGGAACGCCCTGATTGGCTCTATGACTAAGCTAGTGGTGTGTTTCTTTTACTGACTCGTTGCATTGGCCGGCAGGGGGCCCCCTAACTCACCGGGCCCAGGACAGCAGTCCCGACTGTCCCCCCTGTCGGCGGCCCTGCACATGATAGCAAAATGGGGCAGCACAGGCAGAATATTCATAGCCATGCTGTAAAATGGTCTGCAGTTGTCTCTCCTGATGGCAGTAAACCTGGTAAGTTACAGGGATGCCAGCAGTAATCATGGAGGTTTGCCCTCACACCCTGGTGAGGTGCCCTATGTATGGATGGGAGTGGCTACATACTCTGAGTCCACAGTTAGTGACATCAGAGATGTGCCTGTTTCCTGAGGTATATAAGGCCCAGCACTGCCCAAAGTTAGTGTTGTGGGGAAGAGCGGTGGAGAGAGTTGAAGGAATAAGTCTGTGTTGAGACTTGGGAAATGAAGGGCCCACTAGTGCAGTAACTAGTGGCCCGTTTCTACATCAAGTAGCATCAAGCCTGACAAGGCCACACTGTGTCCAGGGACCTGGCACAGCGGTGATCTCCCTGCGGGGAGAGGGGATCCCACTCCATTGGGAGGGCGTACCTTTTCAATGGACAGTACAGCGAGATGTGCGGCTGAGCTAACCGCTGCAAGGGGCAGTCTGTTCATACCATCATCAAAAAAGATGCCCTGTTCAAAGACAACCCCACTGTGTGAGTGTGAAGTTACTCTCCAGTGGAAGTCACCCCCAAGAAGGAGTTCCTCATCAGACCCATCTCCCTGCGGACGCAGAGATCCTGATGAGGTGGAGGCGCTGCATGTGATATAGGTAGGACTCGCACACACTACCTCAGTTGCCTGTCTGGATTGACAATCCCCGAACACCATCATGCGGGAGACTCAGGAGTCCTGTTGCCGACAGGTGCACCACCAGACACGACCATGTAATGGGGGCTGGATAGACCACAGGGGCCAATATGAGATAGGGTGGGTCATACTAGAGGGAATACCCGTTACATTTGGAGGCGCTGCTGAGATCCAGACCTAGGGTGCCCTGTTCCATTTTTTTTGTCAAATTGTCCACCATGTTTGTAAAGTCCGGACACGAGGTCCTCGCCTGGGCCTTGAGGTTAGATCTAAGCCCCGCCGTGTGGTGGCCGTAGAAGGCCTTCCCGCAAATATCAGATTAGGAGGTCTGTGATCATATGCGTAAAATCCCCGGGTGGCCATACGCCTGTATTATAGATGAAGATCAAGACCCCACGTCCCCGTGGAGATCGATGCTTTTTGTGGTGGCACCCACGTGGGATATATGCCTGGCAGAGGCACCGTCCACATTGTTTATGCTAGGGGGCCCCCCTGAGGGTTACCCTTTAGTCTACTCTGACCAAGCGCCATGGCAACTTTCCCCAAGTTGGAAGCGTGCACGTGGTGCTGCGCTCAAGGCGCAGAATGACCTTGCAGAAAACTGTCCGGGATTGGCAGGAAAACCTAAGCCCCGCCCCCGCCAACTAAGTGACGCAGTGCAGAGCCAGAATCACTCCTTGAAAGAGTGTGCTGCCCCTCCTGCACATTCCACCAGGGGGAGCAAACACAGTGAGCTTCAACCAGACACTGTTGCAGAAACAGATTATTTTCTCCCTGGGAATGACATAGACTGCAAGAGGTTACACTCTAAAGTGTATGTGGGCCGGCAATTTCCCGGAATAGATGCACTCGTGCTAATGTGTCCCTGCTTTCAGGAAGCCTGTGACAAGGGAGTCGCCCTAGTCCAGTTCTCGCTAGGCTTCAAGACAACCGAGGTGGAAAGAGAAACGTGTATACAATGTTTTAGTACCACCTGTGACTTTTCTAGAGGCGAACTGGCGTGGGAGCCTGAATGTGCCCGCTGCGGGGCACCTTTCTTGAAGCCTATTATGCCCCAGCCTGCAGAACCCACAGAGGAGAAAGTGATCGACTTCAATACTGAGCAGGTCAGTGTAGCTAACCACTCTACTCCCCTCACAGAAGTTCCTGAGAGCTCGAGCACTCTAACCGCGGTTCCGGATCCGGTTCTAGAGTCGGTTCCAGAGCCGGAACCAGCAGAGAAAGATGCGAATGACCTCTCTACTGGGGTAATCGATGCCGTTAACCTCTCTACCTCAACCACGGAAGTTTCAGAGGCGCCTCGTGCTATAACCCCGGTTCTATACCCTGCTCTAGAACCCCAAGACTTTCAAGCTACATGGACCAAAATGGACAGCTGCGACGCGGTGGTCGCACCGAGTCCGTGTGCTGTAGCAGATGTTCCAGGGGGTCCATGCACCCCGGTTCTAGACTCAGTTTCACACTCAGGACTGCAGATTCCTGAACCGCAGATTCCGGAATCACAGGTTAAGGTGTCTCTACCCCCATCCTCTCTTTGTGATTCCAGCGACCAACAACCAGCTGTGGTGATGCGCCCGCCGGCGGACCACACAAGTGAAGCTGGAGATAAAGAGACATTTATTCCATCTGCTACGGATCCTGATATGGGCCCGTGTGCCCTACAACGGCCAGTCCGGCCTACTACAATGGTACCATCGGTCCTAGGCTGGGGATCAGTACCTAACAACGACAAGGGTGAGTTGACTGCCCCAGGGGTGTCGGGTGTGAGCTTCCAGGTGGCCGCGGAGCACGGTAGCTTCTTAAGTCTGGCCACCAGGGCGATTGGCTCCACTCAGCATCGCGTCCTGGTGGAGGTGCCCCCTTAGAAGATAGCTGTCCAGTGGTGCGAGTGGACCAGTACCTACCGCCTATCGTCCAGGTGAAGAGAAAAGTCAGCCCCATCGTGATGTCCCGTGAAGCACAGATGGTACCTGACAGTGTTCCAGATGAACCGGAACCCATCGCAAGACAGCGGAGTGGTGAGGAACCTCCTTACTCCCCACAGGCTCTGATGGAGGTGGCCGTGAAAAAGGCCCCAACTAAAGTTCCTGCTGAGCAGCAGAACGTAGCTGGACATCCGTATGTCACCATAACTGAACAGAGTGTGAGCCCGTGCGCTCCAGCCCAAATGGTCCCAGGACTGGGATCCAACGCTCCCGAATTTCGAGACAGTGAGTGGACTGCCCCAGAAGTGCCGGGGACAGGTCCCAAGGCAGCCGAGGTGGGAACTGACAGCATCCCTGAGGACCTGTTGGTCACCATGAATCACCGCAGTGGTAATGTACCTACCCTTTACCCCCTGCAGGGTGAAACAGAGACTTTGAGTAAAGAGGCATTGTTACCTGCTCGCTTCCCAGCAGGAGCCTCCCAAGTTCTTAGGGACAAGGACTGTGTGGCAAGGGATTTAGTGAAAATTGCCTTCTTTAAGCCCAAAATGGAGCGCTCCATTCACCATGTGGTGGACCGTGGAAAAGGTCAAGACCTCCTAGCCTATTGCATCCATGCCGCGGATGGCCGGGTAAAGGTCTGGCCAAGAGACATGGTACTATTCCGTCCACCAGGGGGAGGAAGTAATAAGGACCCTGTGACTTTTACCCCCGAGCATGCTCTCCAAGAGATTCTCCCGGGGGAGGCTCACAAACGTAAAAGTGAGGTACCCCCACATGGTCAGTTAGGGGCACCCTGCAAATGGTCTCAGCAAGCAGCTAACACTCAGCTGGCCTCGGTTATCATATGTGACCTGCATTGTACCTTGTTGTTTAGAGTCAAGAGTGATAAGTTGTACATATCATGCTCTACATTTTCATTGTGCAAACTTATGTCGAGTGACGTCGTTCACCAAGCGGGGACGTTGGATTTTTCACCAGGGGGAGAGGGTAGCCCTGGTGCCCTCCGGCTCCCAGAGACCCCCCTCCTTTGGGTCAGCGCGGTCGCGGGTGCCACAGGAGGCAGCGACGGACCCGCTGGCTGTTCCCAAAGGTGGGGGCTGGTGCAGGGAGCGAGCCGAGCTGTAGGAGGCTCGGCGGCGTACCCGGCTAGCGGGGGCCGCCATTGCGGGTGCGAGCGCATACGGCGTGATCGCGCATGCGCGGTACAGGCTAGGAAGTTGTGGCAGCCCCTAGGGAGTTGCGCATGTGCAGTAAGATCGCGCACACGGCCCCAATACAGAAACAGCCTCCACAGGACTACAACTCCCATGAGGCTTAGAGAGGCAGGCACCAGGTGCCTCAAGGTGGCCAATGAGAGACCAGGATTCCCATACAGGCAGATAGATACATTTCGCGGGCTTAGAGCAACGGCAGTTGGAGCTGGGAGCAAGAAGGGGAAGGAAGGGTGTGGGGAGCACGTGGCTCCTACACCAGGTAAAGTCCCCAAGGTCCCAGACAGGCCCCAACTCCCCACCAGGTTAGTGGGTAAGTAATAAGGGACGGCCCCTAGGTTAGGGACTCTGCCCTTAGGTGCGTGTGGTGTTCAGTCTTGTCAGTGTCACGGCTGTCAGTGCTGTGAGGGCTGACAAGAAGGCATCGTGTGTAGGTTGCAGTGCGTTGCTGCAGGTGCTGAGAGTGTCAGTGAGTCGGCGCCAGGAGCAGCTAGGGGAAGGAGGTAGGGTGCAGGAGTTAGTGACTCCCTGCACTAGGCCAGCAGCCCCCTAGGCCCCAGATAGCCCTGAGCCACCAGTAGTTTGAGTGTTGTAGGGACAGGCCCCAGGTTAGGGATCCTGCCCCTTACTATTAGTGTTAGTTAAGGACTCAGCAGACGCTGCGCGTCCGTCCAGAGGGTTGGGCGCAGATCTTCGTTGTTGCTGCAGAGGCCATCCGGGTGGGATCGCCCCGGACGGTAGTTCCTGTGTTCATCCATCATCGGATCCTTTTACGAAGCTCCGTTGCAGGACCGTAACCCTCATCAAGTGCACCAACGATACTATTAGATTCCCACGGGACCAGTGATTGCGCAGTCATACATATCTTCTCACTAGGAAAGGGTGGGAGACGTATTGTGTATGTGGTTACTGGACACGGGGTGGGATCACCTGGTGAAGGGGGTAGCATCCTGCGAGACGCATTAGTTAGTGTCTCCTCTAGAGAGGGACACCTGTTGATCTGTTGATTGTTATGCATGAGTATGGTTACACTAGTAAAGGTATTGGTTGTTATACATACTGTGTGCTGAGTGATATATATTGTCCTGCGAGGAACCACTCCCCCTCTGGTGGGAGTCATCGCAGGTGGAGGCGCTGCACCGAGAACAGGGTTACTCATAATATACTTGCCCCAGGTTCCCCGTGGCAGAAGCTCAGCTCTCCTGGGAGCCTAACAGGTAAAGCACCACACCCGGTAACAGTAGGTTCTCCGCACTCACACTATATCTGCGATTGGGTGGGGAATACCCGTTACATTTATATATATATATATATATATATATATATATATATATACATACATACACACACACACACACACACCTTGGGGGTGAAGGGGCCTGGGAGGGTGGTATAAGGGGGGCCTAGGGCATCTGTGCTTACCTGGGCCCTTGAATGGTTCTGCTAGATACATGGCCAGTGCACAGAAGGGCCCTGCAGGCCCGCAGAGGCCTACGGAAGGGAGGGATAGATGGGCGGTGCAGCGCAAAGGGGAGGACCCTTCAGTCCTGCTTGAGAGGAGGGAAAGAGGGACAGATGGGGACGGGAGCCAGAAATCGGGAGGGCCTGTCTTGCCTGCAGAGAGAGAACTGCAGGATTGCCGGCAGGGAGGCCGGGCCCCTTGACTGGCCAGGCCTGGGACAGTAGTCCCAGCTATCCCCCCCTGTCGGCGGCCCTGGAAGACACTTTCTACCAGTATTCAAAAAGAAATCCACTTTTTAATTCTATACTCATAGCCAAGGTTTTATTTTTTTCTTACTTAAAATCACATTAACTTTTCTTGTAATCTGAACAATATTAACTCTAAGGTCAAATGAAATTTTTAAAAATTGAGTGCGCGCGGTCCCAAAAAATTCTTGTGTGTCCCAAACAGTGTGAATAAAAGTCTCTCTGCAGCTCCTCACTCTCCCGTGATCAGCGGGGCAAACAACCGAATATATGCACACATATAGCAGGGCGCAAAAAGAGAAGAGAAAAACACACTATTAGTATAAATTTAAAAATGATTCATATTTATAATATGCATGAAAATAACACTTACATAAAATCGGATCACAATAAATCCAAACTTCACTGGGGGAGCTTGAAAGAGGGGTTGATGAGAGCGTTGTGCTACCACTTATGCCAGATCCCAAAAAGGCTTGATTTCCGGTGGCAACGTTCGTTAGGCTCAAATATCCAAAAATCTACCCCTGCACCTCGTGCTACAAACACCACAGGGAAGTTACAAACACAGCTGCCCGGAGGAACACGATGACGCTGCCTCTCTACTGCGTGTGACGTCACCTCTACGTGTTTCGTGTCATACGACGCTTCGTCAGGAGGTATCATACTTGATTTAAATCTAAGCGTATCATTCCTGGTATTTTCATTTTTACATAAATGGATTTCGTTTATTATTAGACTATGGACAAATACTTACATCCACTGCAAAGCAGTACAATTTGATTTTCAGTTCACCTCTATTCAGAAGAATTTTAAAGATCCCTGCACTGTTGTAGAAATTTTAAGGGGGAAAAAAAAAAAGAGTGCTTGTCTTTGAAATTCGATCACAGCAATAGTGAAGGCATGGCGAGGACGTCAAATTATCTACCTTTGTATGGTAAGCTGAAAATGGTATGTTACAATCTCACAATCATTATCAAGCTAATACCGAAAGTGATTCATTATTATTAGCTAAACCACAGGGGACCAGTTGCAAAGGTAGACATTTTCTCGACAAAGCTTTTAAGGAAAGACTGATTTTATTGAGAACTGAAATTGTAGAGGAGACAACCAACAACATATAGTTTATTTTTCAGAAGTGAGGAAAAATTAATCTTTCCATTAACACATGGGCTGCTTCCTACTGGGTGTGAACGCAAACATTAGCTTAAAAAATCAACACATATACCGTAGTGAGCAAATGTTTGTGAACCCCTTACGATTTTCACAGAGTTTGGTTTTCGCCAAACTTAACGTTTCTCATGGAGGCTAAAAAGTTCTACCTTTGACTTGTCTGTCCAGAGAACATTGTTCCTGAAGTGTTGTGCATCATATCTACGCAAACTTCAGATGGTCAGCAAAGTTCTTTATAGAGAGCAGTGGTTTCCTCTTGGTTATCCTTCCATGAGCACCATTCTTGTTCAATCGTTTCTGATAGTTGAGTCATGAACACTCACATTTGCCAAGGCGAGAGTGGCCTGCAGATCCTTGAATGTTACTCTGGGGTTCTTTGTGACTTCCTGGATGATTTGCCGGTTTGTTCTTGGAGAGATTTTGGTAGGATGACCGCTCCTGGGTAGAGTGACTGTGGTCTTTAACTTTCTCCATCTGTAGACTATCTGTCAGACAGTGGATTGGTAGAGTCCCAAATCCTTAGAAATTGTTTTGTAACCCTTTCTAGACTGATCATCAATAACTGCTTTTCTGAGGTCCTCAAATATTTATTTTGATCATAGCATGATGTGTTTCCACACACCTGTATGGTGAAAACCAAACTCACAACGATTCTGATCTTTATATAGGATGGGGCCTCCCAAACTCACCCCTGAAGATCTACCTAATTATTTAATCACCTGATTCTAATTATCCCCTTTAATTTAGCTGATAAAACCAGGGTTTTACTTACTTTTGCACATACCCTGACTCTTAATTACTCATTGTTTGTCTAATTCATAAATAATTTTTTTCAAAAGACATGTGTAAGGGTTCCAGTTCTGGGTTTTGCTGGAACTTGCTCGTACGTGGCCGCTACAGTCATCTTTGATCCTGGCAAACCTCATCCTGGACTTGGTAATTGGCTGCACCTGTCACAGGGCTTTAAATACTGTAGCAGTCAGTTACTCCGAGCCCCTGCCCAAGCATGGTGTTCTGTTCCTTGTGTTCCTGTGGATTCCGTTGATGACCCCAGCCTGTGACCCCGACCTTGCATCTCTGCCGCCTGCCTTGACCTCTGACTGCATCCGACTACGACTACTCTAACAGGACTGTCCCATGGCCCATGCCTCAGCTCTACGGGCCACTTCCTATCGGAGATGAGCATCGTTATATAATGCTCGGGCCAAACATGGGCCCCGCTGAAGTAGGGAGGGGGCTGTCCCTCCGGGGCCAACGCCTGGAGACTCACTGCAACCACCTAGTTACATTGTAACAGAAGATGGACACCATCTCTGCTATGCTGCAGTCCTTCTGCGGTCAAGTCTGTGCATCAAGCCCTGCTCCTAACCCCCTTGGGGTACCCCTTTCTTTTTCTTGGGACCCTCAAGCTAACATTGCCTTCCAGGAGCCAAAAGACAAATTTTCCATGGCTCCTGTTTCAAAGTCAAGTACACCCCTCACTGTTTCCTCTTCACTACGTGATGTAAACCTTGCTGATTCTAAAGCCCTAGTTTTAAAGGCAAGTTCCCTTTTCTTTGACTCCACTGCAGTGTTTGACATAGCTATTACTAATTCTAAGACTCATACTTCAATGTCTAGTTTCCCTCTCTGCGATCCCCTTGCAGTGTCTGATGTCCCTATTGCGCTCTCTTCTTTTTTTCCTTTTAGGTACTTTTTAGGATTGCGTTAATCCTTTTGAGAGCTGCAGCTTATCCCCATTGCAACAATTGGACTCTGATTTCTCTACTTTGGAAGGAACATTTGGGACTGATCATTTATGTTATGTTGTATGTCCTGCTCTATAATTTAATATTGTGCGTGCGTCTATTATTAACCTCTGGTTCTCTGCTTATCTAACATTATTCAGTTGTTGCTAATATTTGGTGTATGTGCATGTTCCTTTAGTTTAGCGCTATTATATATGTTTTTTGTTTTATATATATATATATATATATATATATATATATATATATATCTCAAAAACATAAAATCACAGCACCAATATTCGATGAAAGGTAAAGGTATGTGCTAACTTCATGAGAGAGAAGTGGGTGGCTAATAGCAATACAAATAAAACTAACACACAAACAACATGGGGGGATGCAGCGAACAAGTGACAGCAAGTGACTTATATACCCACCACCCAAGTGCCTAAACACACCCACTAATTAAACACAAACAACAGCGCGAAAATGCAGGTGAACAACATTATCAGCTGAAAGTAGCAGCAGCCGTGACAAAGTCCTGCTATTGGTCAATGTCCGCTAAGGTGACTAAATGCCGGTACAGCATTGCGTCCTTACTCGCTATAGTAATCACATAGCGCATGCGCACGGCGCTCGTGTACACCGTGTCAAAGTCCTGCTGCAAGGATTGGTCAATACAACTATTGCTTTTGAATACCTACTGAGTGCTGTCGCCTCTTTGCCACCTTCACAGTTGGTAACGTATGCTCTGTGTGTGTGTGTGTGTGTGTGTGTGTGTGTGTGTGTGTGTGTGTGTGTGTGTGTGTGTGTGTGTGTGTATATAATCAGAGTAAAAGTACAATGTATCCCTGCCACACAGTGCTTGTCAATTAAGTTTGGAAGCTGAAATAGATCATCTTTGCACGCCATAGCAGGGCCATTTTTAATTTCAATGTTGAAACCAACGTGTTCATCCTGTAAGATGAATCACTACAGATAAACCACATCTGATTCTAAAGGAACCAGAGGGACAGTACTTGTCACTCACTGTCAATAGAATCTTTGTTATTCCTAAAACACAATTAAAAACACACATGAAAAAGACTATGGTGCAAAATACTGGGTTTAGCACTTCTTATCGCAACACTCACTCTTCTCCAAAATCGAAACTATCTTCACCAACACCCTCCTCTGAGTGCCTTGCCACAATTTACAACTCCATCCTTACCTCCTTTCTGGACCGGTATGCTTCTCATCTTACGCCAACCCTCACAACACTCCGACCCACAACCCTGGCTAAACAAGCATTCACGTATTCTACGCTCCTGTTCTTCCGCTGAAGGCCTCTGGAGGAAGTCGCACTCTTTTGCAGATTCCCTTCAATATAAATTCTTCGTCTCCTGCTCTTTATCTTGACAAGCAGAGCTATATCGCCTCTCTAATAAACGTGCGCAAATCTAACCCATGTGACCTCTTCTCTACCTGACTCACTTCTTTGGCCTCTCTCTACAACATTCTCCTTACAATGATCAATCACAAGATGTTGCTGATTATTTCAAGAGCAAGGTGTAAGCTACCTTATCCACAGTGAAAATCCCCCTCTGTCTCTCCCACACCTCTCCTTCATAATCCTGCTCATTTTACCTTTCACTCCAGTTAAGGAAGATTAGTGTCTCAGTTACTCTTCTCCTTTATCTCAACCAGATGCAGCCGCAACACCATTCCCTCTCATCTCCTTAAAAGTCTCACTTCTACCCTGGTCACCATCTTCACTCATAGCTTTCGCTTATCTCTATACTCTGGCACTTTTGTATCTCTTTTCAAGCCTACTATTGTCCGACCTATGCTCAAGAATCACACCTTTGACCCAACCTCCCCTTCTAACACTCCCACGGTCTATCTATTTTCTTTTGTCTCTGCACTTCTGAAACGTCTTGTTTCTTTGCAAATACTTTATTTTCCCAACTCCCATTGCCTACTAAGCCCTCCCAAGTCAGGCTTCGGCACAGCATACGACACTGAAACCACACTCACCAAACTAGCTAATGATCTCCATATTGCCAAATCTCAAGGAAACTATTCCATTCCATTCAGACCTCTTCTCTGCTTTCAATACTGTAGACATCTCTCTCCTACTGCACATTCTTCATTCTCTTGGCATCCATGGGAATGCCCTCTTCAGGCTCTCCTCCTACTTCTCTCATCGATCATTCAGTGTGTCTTTTGCCAGCTCCTCTTCTACCTCTCTGGATCTCTCTGTTGGTGTACCTTGAGGCTCTATTTTAGGTCCCCTACACTTCTTTCTATATACAGTCTCGCTGGGTGAGCTCAATACCTCCTTTAGCTTCAGCTATCATCTGACTGTACCCATTTAATCCTTCGCTTTCAATTCTTTTCCATCATATTTGGTGACCAAAATAACCTACACCCGAACAACAACTTGATAGATAAATGCAAAGTACTGATCGCACCTCCTGTAACATTGGATTTGCGGATGAGGGTACCTCTGGCAGAGAAAAGGTTAAACAGGAAGAAATGTGAACAGGAGACATGTTAGTCTTTTTGCTTCCTGAACTATCAAGCATTGCTGCATTCTTGTATGATTTACTAAATGTTCAAGGTAATAATTCCAACACAAATGCACCCAATGCATTAGGAATAAAAAGATTGAATACAATCAGAACGTAACAGAATTAAGGATACTCGCATCATCTCCTCTTGCAATACCAACGTATATCATAGATCACCACAGGTCTTACTCCCATTGCGGGAACATGATGTATATGCTTACCCAGAAATAACAGCCAAGTGTTCAAATGACCTTGTATTCTGTATTGATATATTGTATGATGATTGATGGTGTAGGTCTGTAGGGTTTACATGAAAGGCCTGGTAGGGAAGGATCAAAGAACCTAGCATGATACTCTGCGACAGAGGACATGGGGAGCAGATGCTGCATAACTCAAAGATCAACCAACATAACAGTAACCTTCTGCCGAGCAAAATACATCCCAGAGCAGGGATTGTGGTGTGTAGCTACATTGAAGATCTGGGAAGAGTGAAAAGTGCATCTTCCCTGAAAAAGTAGTGCATGCTTGAAACAGCCTTCCAGCAGGAGAGATGAGAGTGAAAGCAGTAGGAGGCTTTGAAAATTCTTAGGGTAGCTAACCTCATGGTATCATAGAAAAGAGAAACCAACATGGAAGACAGAAAAGTCCTTATAAATCTGACCTCAAAGAAAACCTCCCTAAAGTAGTACATGTAACTTTTAGATACTCCCTTGTGGCGCCCCTCCTTATTTTCTACCAGTATCTTTCATATGTAGCTGACACAGGTCTACAGCCCCATTATCGCTTAGCAAACAGCCACTGCAGCCAGGGATTCTGGGTAATAACATGCAAATGAGCACAGTGTGTCACTCATTACAGCTGTTAGGGTCTGTAGGAGACGTGCAGAGGTATAACGAGGGAGATGTATTTAAAGGAGAATAAACATTGCCTTTTATTTAGGCTGCGTCTTTAAACAGTACAGCTTCACGTCAGCATGCAAAACAAACAAATAAAACAAGTCAATCCCTTTGTAAGTGCTAACTCACAGTTCCTAGTCCCCATCTGCAGGGCTGGGAGGCTAGGTCTCTTACCACCCTTTGATCCCAACGTCAAAGCGGTAAGCATGGGACTCTTTAAGTCAGTCTGGGTCTGGGTTGGTGTCTCTGGGGTGCTCCATTTGGTGGGTTCCAGGGTCTGCTGCACCCTGGAATAGAGGATCTGTTTCCCTGGGATATCTCTCTGGCAGCACACACTTCCTCCGGGCTAGAGCGATCTGTTATTGGGGATCTCTCTGGCAGCGCACACTTCCTCTGGGCTAGAGCGATCTGTTATTGGGGATCTCTCTGGCAGCGCACACTTCCTCCGGGCTAGAGCGATCTGTTATTGGGGATCTCTCTGGCAGCGCACACTTCCTCCGGGCTAGGGCGATCTGTTATTGGGGATCTCTCTGGCAGCGCACACTTCCTCCGGGCTAGGGCGATCTGTTATTGGGGATCTCTCTGGCAGCGCACACTTCCTCCGGGCTAGAGCGATCTGTTATTGGGGATCTCTCTGGCAGCGCACACTTCCTCCGGGCTAGGGCGATCTGTTATTGGGGATCTCTCTGGCAGCGCACACTTCCTCCGGGCTAGAGCGATCTGTTATTGGGGATCTCTCTGGCAGCGCACACTTCCTCCGGGCTAGGGCGATCTGTTATTGGGGATCTCTCTGGCAGCACAGTCCCTGTGTTCTCAAGAGCCTCATGCAGTTGGTGCAGCACACATTTATTTAAACCTGCTTGATGAGCCACGTGGAGACTGGCTAATTGCCTTTATCTCCAATTAACCAGCTGACTCCTGGACTCTACAGACGGGCTCTGTGTGTGCTTCCTTTTTAAACCGGGGAAAGGCCCTAACACAGGGTCCCATGTTAAAATGGATAAGAAGTTAATAGTGACACACTGTGCTCATTTGCATGTCATTACCCCAAATCCCTGGCTCCAGTCGAAGCCCTGTTTGCTAATAGATAATGGGAAATACAGGGGTGCAGTCCTGCATGAAAAATACAAATGTATTTTTATTTACTGTATACTGCACGGTGGAGGGGTATTGTCACTTTTGTTTGTACCCACCATAAGTTTTTTAATGTCTAGTGATGGTGCAAACTTTTGGATCCAAAGGGTCTTCCTATAGGAATGCAGTACATTTCTGTAACTCTTCCAACTGCAAAAATGGTTACAGTATAATAGCAATCTGCTATTCTAAATATACATATAGGCCCTAAGTACTGTATCAATAGGAAACTAAAATAGTTTCTGCCACATTTATACACTTGGCTACATCTGTTATTGTCTCTGATGGTGATAGGCATCTTAATTGTTAATAATGAACAATAAAGCTGGGAATGTATGTGAACCAATTATATGTGTCGGCTAATTTTCTCAAAAGTTATTAATTGTGTCAGGGTGATACAAAGCATTTAGCTGTAGATCCTGCTTAATTTTCTGACAATCTCTGTAGATAATTACAAATGTTACGTTTGTCACTATCCCTTATCCAGACCCCGAAAATTGGGTTGAACAGGATTTCCATAGCTACAGTGTCTACAATGGGGGAGATAACTTTGTTACAAATGATCACCTGCTGTGTTTAAACTCTAATGAGAAGCTTATGTCACAATCTGGTAGCTCAGTCCTGTAATCTGCTTATTTTCTAATATTTCTAGGAGATGCCGACACACATTAACCCCTGAGAGAAAACCTTATGGAGTCAGCTGTAGGATTTCACATTATTCTGCATTCTCTTGGACACACATAGCCAATGCATGATAAAAATGTCACCCTAGGCACAATTATTATTAGTGATGTAAATACCTTTTAATTCCTGTAAATCGGTGACTCTCAATCTTTTTTGAGTAAAGGTACCCCTGCTCTTCAGACTTCACTCACCCTCTCCTTACTTAGACATAACACACTCACCCTCCTTTTTACAAGCACCACACAACCCCACACTCAGCCGCCCTCTACTTAGACACATTATATTCACATGATCCCTTTTACTCAACACCGACTTCACATTTATCGCCCCTTCTCACGCACTCTCACCCTCTTTCTTAATCATAAACACCACGGTCACTCCCCCTCCTCTTACTTAAACCACAACTTCCCCCACCCCACAAAAAGCACAAGCCTCCCCCACCCTCGCCACCACAAAAAGCCATCACACACACAAACAGGTCTGTATTTACGCATAAGGCTACTAGGCCCTGGCCTAGGATGGCAAAATCTGGTAGGGGAGGGGGGATAGCCAGCAGAGTTTTCCCCCTGGGACTGTGGCACCCTTGGCACAGACATGGCACCCCTGGGTTTCCCGGCACCCCGGTCGTGAAACACTACTGTCAGTCATTTGTATTCTATAGCAGCAATTATGCTGTTTCGATGGGGAAGATTTAGTACAAAAGTCTCACCCAGGTAATACTGTATGAAAATCAGAATTAAACAGAGGTGTGTTTTGGGATCAGACACGTGAATTTTCATCTTCTACTCCGGTGACCTCTCTGGGACAGGACCTATGACATATGGCAAAGTACTGTATAGGGATTTCTGTTTATCATTTTATTTTAACAAACTGTTCTACATTTATTATAACTGTATGTTCTTTTAATAATCTGTTTCTGTAATCTAAGCACTGTGTATATGTGTATATATATATATATATATATATATATATATATATATATATATATTGTATATTACCAGATGATGGTCCAGTAAAGAGAGACAGCACACACGGGTAGAAATGCAAAAGTGTATTAAAACACAAAAAACAACGTTTCGGTTCCAACAAACAGAACCTTCTTCAGGGTCATACCTGAGGAAGGTTCCGTTTGTAGGAACCGAAAAGTTTTTTTTTTGTGTTTTAATACACTTTTGCATTTTTACCCGTGTGTGCTGTCTCTCCTTACTGGACCATCATCTGGTAATATACATCTTTTATGATTTTCTATTGGACAAGCATCTGGATTTCCTAATGTTTATGTGTGTGCCGGCTGCGAATAGATTTTATATATATATATATATATATATATATATATATATATATATATATATATATATATATATATATATATACATTTAATAAGTAATGCTTTGGGGCTCTAAATGAACAGTTGGACGCTTGGTAGAGTTTTTATATTTTTGGACACATTTTGCTACAACAGATGTGTGTGTGTGCATAGTTTTTTTTTCTTTAATAAACAGGGACCTGAGACTGCAAATGTATTTAATATTTCTTGGGTGGTGGCAGCAGATAGCTATGATTGCAATTGAGTAAAGGGTTCATATTAACTCACTGGAAGTACCTTGCGCAGGAGAAAGGTGAGTTGGCTAGAGTTGCCGTGTGTATTAACCTTAGTTGCATATCTGAGTCACGTGCTCAATTGTGTACTGTTCGTGACAGATGGTATATTGGGACAGATTCTGGGGAGATATTGTTCATTTGAGGGACCTTTGCGAAGATGAAAAGTGGGCCAGCTAGAGAGCTGTGTATTAACCTTTGTCCCATGTGCAGGTCACGAGCTCACAGGCGTGCTGTTAGTGAAAGTTGTATTGTACATTGTTATTTTACTCTGTGTCCTGTAGATCGAAAATAGATCAGTAACCGCAAATATAGGGAACAGGTTTTTTTAAGGACTACCTGCTGCACATCTGGAGCATTTTCTTGCATTGGTTACACCAGTATTGCAGCAGGAAGATTTTAATTATCAGCCTCCCACTTACAATGTTTCTGTCAGTGGTTCCCAACCTTTTTTTACACTGTGCACCCCCTGCTAGAAAATATTTGTTCTGCGAACCCCTTATTAATAAATCTTATTACCTACTCATCAAACTGTTGCTAACAAAGCTGTGTGACCAATCCGAGGCTGTGTAGTGTCCTGAGCCGGTGCGGAGACTGCGCACTTAGTAAGGCCCCAAACAGCACCTTAGCTTGGGGGTATAACTGTCAATTACTGTGGGAGCTTCCAAAGTAACGCCACAAAATGCCTTGCTGCTGCAGATGCAAAGCAACTTTTTGAACTCCTGCTGTGACAGCGATACCCCCCAGGTTCAGGAACCCGCTACACTGCCTGGGATCCGCCAGTCCATATTTTTGGGGGGTGAACCTATTGAACAGACTTGATGAACCCCAAACCCCTGTTGGAAATAACTTTTCTATAGGATACGTTTTTTGTTGTTGTTGCAAACTATGCCATATTGTGGTAATCCAATGATTGGCTATTTTTATCCCACAGATTAACTTCACTTCATCAATCCTTAACAGTTTAACAGTGGGAAACCTTAATTTACAGTAGAAACATGCACAAAGCACTATTTCAGTCTAGTTACCCATCAGTCAAAGAGACAGAACTTGACAGCTTCCCTTGAATAGGTTCTGGCTGAGTTTTTCTGTAAAAGAAAGAAAATCACTCCGGGAGAAGCTTAAGTGCCAGCGCTTCATCATGGTTCCCACAAATGACCTTCTCTTTGACCTTGTGATTTGTCCTCGGCATTATGACAGGCATGTGTATAAACCTGCTTCAGCAGAAACTTCCCCTGGGTATGCACAGCTGACTCCAGTGGATTACTTTGAATTGTGGGTAGAGGTCTTCGGATGTGACATATGCCCACATGGAATAGCACTTAACTATGATGTGAGTGGCTGGTGTAGCATTATAATAAGGCCTTGTGACTGTCATCCTTTACTAAGTAAAATACAGAAAAATGTAATCCAATTACCTACATTTACAGTATTCTCACACGTATATAGCAGCAATAAAATCCAATAGCAACACTGTTAAGACCGATGATCACATTATCACCACCAAAAATTGGGATGCTGAATAATGACATGAATAACTTGGCAAGGGGTTTCCCTTCATACTTCAAACCTTTTCAGTGCCATGGACCCTCCGGTGCTAGAGATCCCGTGACCACCCGCCTGTGCGATCATGTGACCGCCCGCCTGAGCGATCATGTGACCGCCCGCCTGAGCGATCATGAGACCGCCCGTCTGCGCGATCACCTGACCGCCTGCCTGAACGATCACGAGATCGCCCGTCTGTGAGATCATGTGACCGCCCCCCCCAGAGTTCACGTGACTGGCCCCTGAGCGATTTACGTGACCGCCCCCATGAGCGATTACGTGACCGTCCCTCTGAGTGATCACGTGACCACACCCCCTGAGGGATCACGTGACCACCCACCTGAGTCCCGCTGACCAGAAGGAATGGTAGAGTCGTCCCCTTCAGTTTTGTTTGTGGTCAGTGCTCCTGATCGCGAACAGCGCCTAAAAAACACGCAAAAGGCCAAAGCGTACATCATAAGGGCACTGAATGGGATTAAAAATATACTCATTAAAATAGGTTAACCCCTTCACTTCCAGAGAAGCCTACCATTCAATGCAGTACTACAGAATATAAATCTATATAAACACTGGAATTTATCAATTGATGCATCTTAGCTTAAATTTTACTAGTGCATCTGGTCCAGACATGAACAAAATTCAATTACATGTATTACTCACATAACAAAAATTGTGCTAACGCCGGGCTTGCATGCCGTTTCAGTTATTTAAAGGTGAGAAGCTATTTAGCCCTTAAGATGACCCTATGAAACGGTGGCATTTTTGTTAGGCAAGTAATATTTATTTAATTTTGCTTTATATTTTGAGTGTGGCTTGGAGTGATGCTGACTCTTTTCAGTAATGCAATATAAGGGATTTGGATTGTGCTAGCACCCAGCATTGTAATCTTACTTGATGGTTATTTTTCTAATATACACTCTTTCATATCCCTGGAGCACCACTTCCATTCATTTATCAATGTCTAGACATTAACAAGACATACACATTTAAAACAATTTTAAACTCAGTGCGATAAAATATGTTGAATATTCTGGGCATTAAAAGTAATGAATTGAACCATCTTTTAAAGCAATGCATTGCAGACCCCTCTCCCACTCAAGGGGTTGATGCAATGTTGCAACTGGCTTGGTCACTTCTATACAAGGACTATTGACTAGTAGAACTGCAGCACTCTGACTTTCAATTCCTATCACAGGCTTATGGTACGGCAGCCACTGAAAACGCCACACATCAGGAAGCGTGGTGGTGGAAGGGTTTACCTCTGTGTGACCATGGTAGGAAGTGTTCAGAAGGTCTCCTAATGGCATCCAGCATGAGGTGAGAGCGGATATCTGCAGCAGAATGGGACATTTGGATTCGGCCATCTCGCCATGACCAAGTCCCACGTCAGCATGTGGCCACCGTTGGAACATCCGTCGCAGCCGTTCCACCGCTGGACACTGAGCCACCGGTTGTTTCTACGATAAGATACGTTTTAGGAGAGGGTGTAACTTTAGGGTTTTTAGCAATTAGGGTAGGGGGTTTTAGGGTAACGGGTTAACATTTTAAGGGTAGGGGGTATCATTAGTATTAGGGGCTAAGATCAGGGGTTTCTAGGGTAAGGGCTAAGATTCATCCCCTGAAGAAGTGCGCATGCGCACGAAACGCGTTGGGCCTTTGAGTATTATTCAACAGCTTTTACTAGTAGATGAGCAGATCATTGTAGCAGTCCCTGGAGTCGCGGCATATTTGGACTATCATTGGAAGTGAGATCGGGCGAAGTTGGGAGATTCGGAGCGGTGTCCCGCCCCATGTGACGTATTTCCGGGCGCGAGCGACAGGCTTTCCCTCCTGCAGTGACGCAGTTCCGGTCGCGAGCGGAGGGCCTCGTGGAGCTGAAGACAAGGCTGCCTATGTCGGCAGCAACCTGAGGAGTTACCCGTGGACATCTGCATGCGGCACGCGTCTATTATCACCCACCGCTGGATCTTCCTTTATCCTACACCTGCGCATATCCTGAGGACTTGCTGTAAGTAGGATTCCGGTTTTTCACAACCGGATCCTGGACCTGCTCGTCACTAGTTGCTGGATTTTATTGTGTTCATTAAATATCATTGTTATTAGTCAGCCTACATGTTTTTTGTTTTATGTGTCTGTCTGTTTATGTGTTACATGTTTTAACCTTAATTTGGTACACTATGATCTTGTTCTCTTGTCTCCCCTGCATATCATATCTTTGTTGCTGTTGAGGAACCTGCGGTCCACTGGACTTGATTATCATCTATTGGAGATCATAAGCAACTCATTGGACTTTTATCTATCCCACTATTTGGACTCTAAGGCGCCGGTCTGTTTTTTTTTTTTGTTTTTTGTTTTTTTCTAGACATTAACAAGACGTATACATTTAAAACAATTTTAAACTCAGTGCGATAAAATATGTTGAATATTCTGGGCATTAAAGGTAATGAATTGAACCATCTTTTAAAGCAATGCATTGCAGACCCCTCTCCCACTCAAGGGGTTGATGCAATGTTGCAACTGGCTTGGTCACTTCTATACAAGGACTATTGACTAGTAGAACTGCAGCACTCTGACTTTCAATTCCTATCACAGGCTTATGGTACGGCAGCCACTGAAAACGCCACACATCAGGAAGCGTGGTGGTGGAAGGGTTTACCTCTGTGTGACCATGGTAGGAAGTGTTCAGAAGGTCTCCTAATGGCATCCAGCATGAGGTGAGAGCGGATATCTGCAGCAGAATGGGACATTTGGATTCGGTCATCTCGCCATGACCAAGTCCCACGTCAGCATGTGGCCACCGTCGGAACATCCGTCGCAGCCGTTCCACCGCTGGACACTGAGCCACCGGTTGTTTTTACGATAAGATACGTTTTAGGAGAGGGTGTAACTTTAGGGTTTTTAGAAATTAGGGTAGGGGGTTTTAGGGTAACGTGTTAACATTTTAAGGGTAGGAGGTATCATTAGTACTAGGGGCTAAAATCAGGGGTTTCTAGGGTAAGGGCTAAGATTAGGGACTTGCCTGGCCAGCGGTGACCGATCGCTGTGGCAAGGTGACTTGCGGCTAAACGACGGCGGTTACTAGGTCACAGCGAAATGACCACGAAAAAATGTCCTAGACGGATCTGCAGATCACTGCCTCGTACTCTCATATGTATAAGAGACATTGTAACGTGGTTCTGAAGGGCCGCGGCTCTCTGTGCTAAGGCCATTCGGGAGCGAAATTGAGCGTGTATTCCTGCGGCTTGATACACACTGTAAGCCTAAGGCTGCGTCCATAGGCACTGCAGCCGTGCGGAGGCGGAGGAAAAGCAGGTGCTTTCCCTGGCCTTAGTACGCGCACCGTCTGGGGCCGTGACTATGGGCGGGCCAGTGACATCATGGAGCTGGTTCGCCCTCATTGGGCGAACCGCTCACGTGACCCCATCGCGTGAGAAATCAGTTTTAACCGATTTCAAGCGCATCACGTGCCCCCTCCCGCTTCCGCACGCACACCGTATAGACGCAATCACTGCCTTTAGGCAGTCTGATCGCTCAGAGTGCGGACGCGTCTGTGCGGTCTGCCCCTGTGTGGATGCATACACAACTTGTGGTCTACCGCTCACCCTGATAATATATGAAAATGCATAAAGTATGATAATACTGTTATACCAGCCGGTGCAAAGAGGATAGGGTTAACAGACACAAACACATAGAGTAGGCATAGAGTCCTCCCCAAAAGATCCTCAATAGCTGCACACAGGGCTAAGGTAAATGCGTGGGTTTTAAATACCAAATATATACAAGTGGTTCAGTCAACCATACAGTCCAGGTAAGTAATCGCTCTCATCACTGTGAGAGGACAATTACCACTAAAACGCCAGTTGGCAAAATAACAAATACTTTATTAATGATAGGAGACTAACAACATAAAGCGCTCGCTCTAAACTAAATAAAACCAATTAAAATGTGAACGTAACAGGCGCAGTCACAATGCTGGCAGTCAAGGTAGGTTACCAATAGGGCTGGATGTGAGTAATACAGCACACAAATGGTTAATGCATAGATGGGTACTGTGGATAAATCTCCACTCACATAGGTAACTCTAGTGTGCATATGTTGGTGTTGGGTATGTGCATGTGTGTAATACACATATATGCCTGATGGTATACAGGCAGTCAGATGTCCCTCTGGTACAATCACAGAGTTTACACAGTATCTACGACATAAGACTGTTAGCACAATACCCTATGAAGGTAAATGCTGCACACTATTAGTAGCTAGAATCGTGGGGTAAACACTGCATGTGGCGGTAAGTATACAATATACAATCAATATTAGCAGTGTTAACCCGTATCCACATGAAGGTTGATGTAAATCAAAGCATATAGCAAGTAAAAATAGCGATATATGCCCCACAGCTGCCGAATAGCATGGACTGATCTCACCCAGTTACTTCCTCCTCCACGACGTCAACGCGATGACGTCATGCCGACGTACGTTTCGCGCGTAGGTGGACCTGCGCTTTCTCAAGGTGGGAGGTGACTGCGCCCGTTACGTTCACATTTTAATTGGTTTTATTTAGTGGTAATCTTTTGGGGAGGATTCTATGCCTCCTCTATGTGTTTGTGCCTGTATGGACGCAGCCTTAGAACAACCAACTGGGTTTCCAGCACTCAACAGTAATAAAAGAATATGGACAAGACGGATAAGCCAGCTTTGGCTTATCCTCATTGTCCATATTATTTTTTACTGTTGAGTGCTGGGAACCCAGTTGGGTGTTCTATTTGTCCTTTGATAGGGTCTACAATTCTTCCATTGTTCCCTTTGCCTCATCCTTACCATTTGCTATTGATATTGATACCTGGAGTGTGCTGCCTATATCCTATACTTTTTATACTGTAAGCCTTATGACCATGAACAACTATTTTATTTATTTATACATACATTGTTACCTCTCGTTTTCAAGTATGCCCAGGGCACAGAGTTATGATGACAGATACATGGTTACAAATACATAGTTCCATGAAATGAGCAAGGTGAACTATGTACATTAAACTACTGTAGTTACAGCAGCACTAAGGGGCTGATTATTTAGGAGCCGAAGTGGACGATTGGGTCGTTTTCGGCAGAAATTCCCCAGTGACATAGAATCAGCCCCTAAGGGTCTGCCATGAGATTGGAGTATAATGTGCAACTTCCTCTGCTCCATTCAAATGAATGGGACTAACGTCTTCTCCAGCGCAAGAATCAGCTTCACGGCATATTGAATAAAGGCTCAGAGGTTTATATACATATATGATCGGGGGGGGGAGTGCTTTGTTGTTTCTGTAAATTTCATTTTTTTAGGCCACTAAAATATAAGTCTTGCTTAATATTCATTCAATAACAATAAAAGTAACATTACATGTTGTTTATTAGCTAAATGTCTTTGCAGTAGAAGCTATTGCCCAAATAAACTAGGCGTCTCTTATAGTCACATATGTCACAGAGAGGAATATTACATTTTGACTTCATTACCAGATTCATTTACAGAAGCAAAGTCATTTTGAAGGTAACCTCAAGTTCTGATTAGATAACACAAATAATTTTCATGGATTTTAATGTGACTGAGACCCAAGATCAAAAGTGCCTCATGTTTAAGGTTTCAAAGGTTTCAGTCAGCTTCAGTAAATGAAGGATGAAAACTGGCACAGAATCAAATACCATCAGAGCTGCACACAGCCTTTGGTAATGATACACAGGCGGCTACTTATGCAAAATACGGCAAAGCCGAAAACCTCATACACAACGTGATGATAAGCTGAACTGATTTACCTGTCTTAGCTGGTTACCTTTCACACCGTTGTCAGAAAAGCCCCTAATATGTAAAACATGCAGTTCATGGTCATGTTGATTTATAATGTATATATAAATATATAGTTATAGTATATTTAATGCAGCCTTAACCTCTATTGGCGTTTTGTTCCAGATGTTAACAGGAATCCTCCAAAGTTGAAAGGCCCCTTCCAACCCTGAGATATCCATCTTTTTATTCATCTTCTTTTCCCCCTTTTGGTAATTCAGCATGTTCCCAGCTGGTGAGCCTAGTTCTGTAGCTCTGATAGAAAGCCATTGGGACCAGACGTTGGTATCAGGGATCTGTCTGAACATCCAGAAAGTGACAGCATCTGGTCCGAAGCTACCACAGCCATCCTGCTTCCTGGCAAATTCTGACCTTACTCCCCTGAAAGGAAATCAGCCTCTCTTTAGCTCTCCTTGCCAGCAGCTGCCTCTGGCCTTAAATAGCAGACAGTTGCTACTAGTCTTTGCTCGTGCAAAGTACTGGTTAACTTGTCCTGTCTGAGCAACCCCTTGCCTTTGTTTTGCCTGTTGCCTGTCTTGACATTGGAACTGACTACCCCTTGCCTGCCGCTTTCCTCAAACTATGCAATGCACCCACAATGTTCCAGTTCTTCGTGAACACAATTTTCAGAGACATGCTAGACTACTCAGTTATCGTATACCTTGAGGATATCCTCATCTAGTCTAAAACCCTGGAACAACATTATCCTCATCTATTCTAAAACCATGGAACAACATCAGCAGCAGGCGAGGGTGGTCCTTAAACACCTCCTGGAGAACAATCTCTTCGCTAAATTTGAGAAGTGCAAATTCAAGAAATCCCGTCTTTCTTTTCTCGGATACATCATCTCTGCCCAGGGCCTAGAAATGGATCCTGCCAAGGTTGCTGCTGTTTTGGACAGGCCAGTACCTAAGGGAATAAAGCCATTCAGAGATTTGTGGGTTTCGCAAATAATTACAGGCAATTCATTCAGGATTTTCCCAAAATCATTGCCATGACAAAAAACAGGCAGATCCCATCAACTAGTCTCCGCAGGCTCAGGCAGCTTTCTGAAGCTCAAGAAACTTTTTTCTTCTGCACCCATCCTGAAACACCAAGATTCTCGCCATCCTTTTAGTGTCGAAGTGGATGCCTCTGACGTTGGAGCAGGTGCAGTCCTGTCACAGAGAAGTGAGTTTCAGGGTCGGTTACATCTGTGTTCCTTCTTCTCTAAGAAGTATTCTCCTGCGGAAAACAACTACGATGTGGGCAATGGTGAACTTCTAGCCATTAAAATGGCCCTGGAGGAATGGAGACACCTTCTTGAGGGAACCGCCGTGCCAGTCACAATTCTTACGGACCAAAAAAACTTGGAATACCTCGAAGGGGGCCCGCAGGTTAAACATTCGCCAGGCTAGATGGGCACTCTTTTTCACTCGCTTTAATTACGTGATCTCCTACTGGCCGGGTTTCAAGAATGTAAAGGCGGATGCCCTATCACGCCAGTTCTCCACGGATGACACTGATTCATCACATAATGGCCCCTAATTCCTTCATCTATGATTGTGTCTGCTATTTCGATTCTTCATCGTATTAAAAAAGCCTAGACCAAGGCTCATGCTGGAATAACCATTCCCCCATCCAAAACTTTCGGTCCCCCTCTCCTTTGGCAGGAGATTCTTTGGTAAGGACCTTTTGGTGGCCAGAATAAAAACAGAGGTACAGGACTTCATCACGGCCTGCAGTGTGTGCGGCCGAACTAAGGTTCCTCGAACACTTCCTTGTGGGCTTCTGCAGCCACTGCCTATACCCTCCAGTCCTTGAACGCACCTTTCCATGGACTTTATTGTGGAACTTCCCCCCTCTCAAGGCATGACAACGATTTTGGTTATTGTGGATCATTTTACTAAACAGACTCATTTTGTACCCCTAAAAAAATCTTCCCTCCTCCCCTGAACTGGCAGACATCATCACCAAGGAGATATTTTGTCTGCATGGGCTGCTTTAGAGATCGTCTCAGACAGGGGGTCTCAGTTCATCTCAAATTTTTGGAAGGCATTCTGCAGGCGATTAGGGATTGATCTCCATTTCTCATCTGCTTACCACCCACAATCTAATGGGCAAACCGAGTGCACCAATCAATCCCTGGAGCAATACCTCAAGTGCTATTCAAATGAACATCAGAATGATTGGGCAGAGCTCTTACCACTAGCAGAGTTTGCACGCAACGGTCTATCACATGACTCCCTGGGCTGTTCCCCATTTTTCACAGCTTGGGGTTACCATCCCCGTACACTTCCCCTTGATTCTTCACCAGTAGATTTTCCAGCGGTGGATACCAGGGCACAGACATTACAGGACCTTTGGAAGGGGATTCCGGCAACCCTTCGCTCGGCTACCGAGAGACAAAAGAAATCAGCGGATAAGCACCGGAAGGTCATCACACCCATACTCCGTCGGGGATAAGGTATGGCTTTCAATGCGAAACATCCGTTTACGCCAACCTACTGCTAAACTCGGACCACGGTTCTTTGGTCCGTACAGCATCATCAGCAGCTGCCTTTGGCCTTAACTAGCAGGCAGTTGCTACTAGTCTGCTCGTGCAAAGTACTGGTTACCTTGTCCTGTCTGAGCTCCCCCTTGCCTTTGTTTTGCCTGTTGCCTGTCTTGACCTTGGAACTGAATCTGACTACTCCTTGCCTGCCGTCTGCCTCGACCTCAGAACTGGACCCGACTACCCTTTGCCTGTCGCCTGCCTCGACCCCAGACCCCAGACCATACCGGATTATCCTTGCATCCCAGGCCTCTGATCCCAGGCCCAGGTCGGTGTATTACTCCCTACCTATGCCCTGCGGGTCCGTATCCTGTTTGCAGTCAGCAACGTTACAGTTGGGACATTTTAGTGGTTGACAGCTGCGCCACATTTTTCACTTTTTACCAGCTAATACAAAAACACACAAGCCCCTGTAAATTTCAATTGGTAAAAAAAATGTGGAGGTTAGTGACCCCTCCTTCCTGATTTCAAGCTGACCCATCCAACCTTTTAAATGGCACTCCTTGCTATGCACCTGTGAATGACCAGTCTATTACAGACAGATCTCCCTCCATAAGAGAGGTTGTGAGAGCAGTGTTAGGACCTACAGATGGGCCTTACCGTGACATGGTTGCAGGCTTAAAATACTTTTGGCCAAAGAATTGAACTAAATTGAACTAAATGACCCCTGATTATAAGAAGATAAACAGATAAGTATTTAACGATATAATTTGTCAAATTGAATGCAGCACTGTTTTTTTTTTGTCGTTTTCTTCCAGTTAATCCAAAAGTCAGATGTCTCCGGTATTGAGAGTTTTCTGAAGAAGAAAAATAGAGCAGGGAAAATTCACGAAATTTCCTGGGGCACAGGAATCCCTAAAGGGTAACACAATAGGGAATAAAAGACGGAGATCAATAATGGTTTCGGATTTACAGTGATAAGAGAAAATAGCTCGTATCTGTAATCAGGTCCTACAAAAGTATCTACACCGGCTTCTTTTAGCGAAGCTGTATGAGAAAAGGAAACAGCCGTCTACAATTTGACACAAAACATTTTTTCTGTGTTATTTTAAAGTGCTGCAATTAAATTACTGCAATATACTTATTTTTTGAGCTGATATTTATCACATTTGTTTGGAGAATGCATTTTGCTTGCTCTGGCACATTTTGTCATTTAGAATGGACAGCTAAATACATCAGTAATATGAACAGATGGTAAGCCACATCTGTACTGCACTTTCCAGGTGAACTTGTTACTGTACTGCTCAATAGATCACAAAGTTTGCCCACAAAGCTGCAGATAGCCAAGGTCACCCCAAGGTCACACTGAACCAAGCAGGAAGAAAGAGCAATTTTAAAATCAATAAAACTATTTAACTGGAAATATGTCCAGTTCATGCTTGCCAAGATCCTGCAAAATGCTGCAAAATAAGCAGCAACACATACCAACATGTAACATACAAACATAACATATTAGAATAAAAAAAGAATGATCAGCTTAGTATAGTAACAGCAATAGGTATATACATAGAAATATATATGTAGAATACTAAACTAAGATATAGCATACAGAGAGTAACATAATATGCAATAACCATACAGTTTCATCATGTACTATTGATAGAAATAGATATAGGATAGACCAGGGGTGCGCAAACTTTTCAGTCTGCACACTCCTGCTCGCACCCTTCCCCCCCTTACCTGGTGTGTGGTGTCTTCTGATGTCATTCGATGCCGCGTTACCATGGCGGAGCAGCGCTGGAAGCTGCCGGAGATCAGGTAAGGGAAGTTACATTTAATTGAAATGCCTTGGGGAAGAGTGCAGGGCCTCTCTAACCGCCGTGCATACACCCCACCCCCCTTCCCCCGAGAAAATCGTGTGCCCCCATAGACTACCACAAAAATAATATAGAACAAATAGTTCAGTATAGTTAGCCAAGATGAGAAGGAAACAGTGTAGAAGTTAAGCCTGATTATTCTAATAGGAGTGGCACAATCATTTGCACCATCAACCAGTGTGACAATCGCCTAGCAGCATTGGGATAAAAACATGAACACGGTGAAATGCCCATTTATATTAAGTTTAGCTATCAACAACTACAGATAGTAAGATCAAGCGTACGGTAAGTACGTAATTGTTGTTGAGCTGGATCTGCGCTATTGTACTTTATAGACTAAGGACCTATGAAGCAAACATTAAGGGCCATGTTCACTAAACATCGCTAAGGACATCCCACACCTCTTGCTGCCTAGGACACTATAAGAGTGTTAAGGTGTCTTCTGTCTCAGCATGACTTGGAAAACACGTCTCGAAGTGCTAAAAACGTTGAGTGGGAAGAGGTTAAGCGCTTGTCCCCCATTGTCTCAATGTGTGACTATATATGTGTGTATCGCACACCCAAGCCACAGCTTAGTTATCCGCAGTATAACGTGTTCCAACAACAATAATAATGGCCACTTGTTACAGTGCCTCTTTGGCTATGTGTACTAGCTCCTGCCACAGCCGCTTTGAAAAATGCTTTGTAATCTCACAGCACCACTAGGAAAATCCATTATGAAAGCCACTTAATTGCAATGAAATTATACTGAGAATCAGTTCTAAGCATAGGTCTCTGTGACAGTACTTCAAACATCTACATAACCAGGCTTAAAGGGGCACTTCCTCGTTGCCCGTTTTGTTTGTTTGTTCTTAATAATGCCGCAGTTCCTTGCTGTTAAAGCAACGCAATTATCTAAGCTGCCGATATGCTTCCATGGGCACCTTATATGGCCGCCTATTTCAAAGGAGGAAGTGCTGTGGCTTCCTAAACGGTTGCAATAGCAACCCACGGAAGCTTATTACATACTGTACAAAATCATTAGAAACGGCACAAAGTGGAATTAAAAAAATGTAGTAAGTATTATGTAATACTGCACAACTGATAAGATTTGAATGACATGCTGCTAAATAAGATACACTCACGTTTTACAAGTCATTTTGACTACATAATTAACCCTTTGAGTGTTAGAGGGGTCCTGGTGGCCCCTCCAGCACAGGGTGGCCATTTTTGGAGGAAATGGAAGAGGAGGGATCCCCCTCCTCCGTTTCCTCGTGGGAACGCAGGACGCGTGATCTAACCCAGTACAAACAAGCCCTTCGAGGCTGACGTAGTCTCCCCGGAATACCAGGGACCTTCACGTAGTGACTACATCCTGCGGCACTCAGGGGGTTACATAATCTTCATTTCCAGTGGTAATCCAATTTGATGAACTGTATTATTCACATGCTCCTGAGCAGACATTAACCTAACACACAGCAAACACCACAATGTGCGCGTGTATGTAAGTGAACAGGAAAGCACATCTTAAAAGGGACACTTAGTGCTTTTACAAAGTGATTTATCTACAAACAATCCACCACAAAGAAGGCATTTAGTGTATATATATATAGATATATATATATTTTTTTTAATCTATAGTATTTGAAACCCTTTACTGCTGACGGGGCAGTGAAATGGTTAACAGGGATTATTTAATTACATTTTTTTTATGCAATGAAACTTTAAAAAATATATGTATTATTACGTATAAATAAAAACAAAGGAAGATTTTGAAAAATTTCAACATTTTTCAATTCCTTCCCCCCCTCCAAAATTAAAAAAAAACCTGCACATCAAATTTCGCCATCTGATGACTAAATGTCTTATTGTGCTACAATGTGACAATTTACTAACGAAATTATCTAATTTCTTGCCGATCAATTTCATGCATTCAATATTTATTGGCTCATAATGACAATCTTTACCTCTTAATAGTGAAATAATACTGTAATAATAATAATGTGCTATCTTTCAGCACTTTTTGTTTTATTAGACTTTGGTTAATTAAGACAGTTACAATGTAATTAACATTATTGTAACATGCCCTTTACAGTGTTTAAGGGGCGTGTTCCGTTAGCAGTGAGACGTGCATGTCCGCGGAGAACGAGCTCTTTACGATCGGACATACAGGGCCCCGTATTCTTAACGCCCTTCCCACATGTGCAAACCGTGCTTGAAAAGATTTTTGGGAAGCAATTTCATCCCAGCTCTGCAAATCCAAACGATAAGGCCCAAATGACTTGAACGTGCAAATGTTGTCAAACCGCTGCTATTCCAGCACCTCCGCAAAGTCCGAATGGCTAAACCGAGCGGGAATACCGTCAAATGTTGGCGATATTGCCCCAATGGATGCGATATTGATTGTTTAAGCGCTGTTGGGCATTATTACATTACTGCAAAGTTTACCAGCCAATACTGCCCTGGCTGGAGGAGTTGATGGGTTTCTAAATGTGGATCCACCGCTCCCATCTCCCCCTCACAGATCCTCACTGACAGTGACTCTTATTAATGAGTATTAATAGCTTATAATATTGTAGAAAATATATTACTATATTATATAATGATTTAAACATATCTTATATAGTGCTGATAATTATATATCCATAGGAAATTAGGGGTTACCATAGGTGTGGACCAGTAGTTTTCACTGCACTGTGAAGTGGAGACATTTAGGGGACCCCCAGTGCATAACCTGTGAGCCACATGTGTCCCCTGGAATAAATACTGACTACCAATGCTGTATTGCTGGCTTTAACACCATTCCTGTCTGTCCATGTTTCCCGGCCCTCTTTCATGGTCATGATCTCCATCTTCCTGTGTCTCTGTCTGTATTATTGTATGTAGTGTCTACAGACTTTCTTAAATATGTAAGTGTTCTAACTGTAAGTTACGGTAGTAAACGTAGTATCTGGTGGGTTCTGGTGCTCAGAGGTATTAAAGGCAGGGATAATCACTTGAAATCATCACTTCGCCTAAAAACTGACACCTCAAAAAAGTGCTTGTGAGCGCGAAACACATAGGTGGTTTTTTTGCCTTCATTCTTTTACCATGACGAAATAAAATAGTTCTATTAGAGTTCACCTCTCGATTTTTGTTTTGCTGGTAGTGTACCGTGTTTGCAATCCAATTACTTATGCTATTATAAACATGTTTGACACCTATCTTTATGTGGGTTGAAATGTTTTGTTTGAATGTTTGAAATATATTTTTAAATATTGTACCTGTAGGCCTTTACTTGTGTCCTTATTAACTACATCTGAAACATCTACGAAGCTTCCGGCATGCACTAGCATGTAAGAGAGGCCTGGCGCATGCCGGCGTCAGAGGCTCGGTGTGGGACAGTGTCAGTGAGGGAGGCCCGCAGCTTGGGAGAGCCGGGCCCGGCAGCAACGAAAGGACCATCAGCCATGCAACAAGAAGTCAACTGCTTTGTCCGGCCGCCAGGCCCCGGCTCTCCCCAGCTGCGGGTCTCCCCCACTGTGCTACGCAGGGCCTCTCTCTGACATTGGCACACGTGGCAAGAGGCCAGCAGCAGCCAGGGTACAGCCAAGGCAACAGAGGCCGGAGCCCATCCTCAAGGTAGGTAAGTCTGTATTTTGAATTTGGAGGGGTGTTGTTTTTTTTTTTTATGTATTTGCAGAGTGGGGTGAGGGGGCTTGGTCGTAACTTAGTCCTGGGCCCCAGGAAATCTGTCTTTTGCCCTGACCTGTTGGGAGCCCTTGAGGACTGAAGTTGAGTACCTGTTGGAAGCCCTTGGTAGTCTTTGAGGACTGAAGTTGAGTACCTGTTGGGAGCCTTTGAGGACTGAAGTTGAGTACCTGTTGGTAGCCCTTGGTAGTCTTGAGGACTGAAATTGAGGGCCTGCTGGTAACCCTTGAGGACTGAAGTTGCCTGCTCCTGATTTATAATCACGTACATTGTAAAGAAACACGGTCAAAACATCTAGTGTCGTTTTACAGCATTTAGTATAATGTCAATATGTAATCTTAAAATGGCGCCCACAATTACAAGCACTTTAACACTCCTTGTAATCCCTAATGTCTTTTTTGTTTATGTAAAAGTGGGGATTGCACAATGGTATTACATCTCCCCCGGTGCCTTGTTCAATAGCAGTCAAATGAGCCATCTTAAAAGGGGTATCTTCTTTAGTAATACATTTATTTTGCATAAAGCTACTATTGGTGTTCAAGTTGCAGGTGCCAGCTAAAGGTGCAAATGTCACAAGCAGAATGTTCTCAGGGGCATATTTACTGTGGGGCAAATGTATCGAAGTAAACATGGAGGAATTCTGGGGCAAAACAATTGCACCACATATATATATATATATATATATATATATATATATATATATATATATATATATATATATATATATATATATATATTCCAATCAATTTCAATGGAATGTTTTGCTTTGAAACAAATGGTAAAGACGTTTTGCCCCAGGATTGCAGCACTTTCCCATGATACATATGCTCCTGTGCTTGGTGATTGGTAACACTTTGTTAACAGTCACTGGCACCCATTCTAGTAAACTAGTGTTCAGAGTTGTTAACTGTGAATTGATATTCTGCAAATTAGTGAATACTCCAGTAACGCGAGCAAAAGTCTCTCACGTCAGCGGCTGCCAAAGGAGTGAAACTCATAAATGAGTCTAGACGTCACAGGATGAGTTGTCACCATAAAGCCATGTGAAATGCATTTTATAATGTCAACACGTGGAACGTTTTTTTAATGGTTATGATTGTTTTCAATAAATATATATATATATTTTATAAATGACAGGTGGGAGCAAAACCAGCAGGAATAATCCGCGTGGTTTGAATGTGTGGTCAAAGGAAAAAGATGAAATTGCATGTTGACATTGCTAGTTTCTTCCTTGGAACTCATTTCATCTGAGACACTAAGCAGAAATCTTGATGGATTACGTACTATCTTTCCAGCCAACTTTGACTGCATAACTAAAAGACCTTATTTAATTTTACCTGGGAAAGAGACAGATTGAGAATCAGCTTGATGCTTCAGTACCTAGGCCAGCAACCGCAACAGAGACAGTACTCTGTACCTTCATTAGTTCCAATGTGCATCAATGGTCACAAATAGGCATTATGATTATGAAGTTAAGTTGGTGCTTAAAGCAGGGGGGCTCAAATTCAGTCCTCAAGGGCTGCCAACAGGCCAGGTGTTCAAGATACTAATCCAAATGACCGAGCATTAATTACCACCAAGATAAGTTGTTTAGGTCCAGGTTGCCTTAAGAACATGGCCTGTTAGTAGCTCTTGAGGACTGAACTTGGGCCCCCCTGGTTGACAGCATCGATTTCCTGTTGTGTTGCTGTGCGTCAATGTTTCAAGGCACTTTGTAGCAATGGGTGATTTGGGGAATTGTTTCATGGGAACAACATTTGCGCCAGTAAGTACGGAAAAAATAAATAAAGAACGCAACATCCAATAATATAGATTATATTATAATGTTAAAAAAGGTGCTAGTGTCTAAGGTGGGGGACACCTAGCCTCCCACCGTGGAAATATACCAAACAGATGGAAGAAAGACACTGCACTCACAGAATATACCAAATCTAAGAATATATTGAAATAATACACGCATGCTGCGTTCCTCCACTCGTTCCTCTGAACGCCTCTGGAGGAAATCTCATACGCTCGCAGACTTCATTCACTACAAATTTATGCTATCCTGTTTCAACTCTGCCCTCTTTCAGGCTAAACAAACCTACTTTTCATCACTAATCAACACACACAAGTCTAACCCACGCCGTCTCTTTTCTGTCTTTGACTCTCTACTCAGACCACCCTCAGCTGCCTCCTCTTCTTCCTCCATCTCACCTCAGGACTTTGCTGACTTTTTTAAGAAAAGGGTGGAGTCCATACGGCAGAACATCCCATCTGTTGCCTCCTCCCATCCCACAATGCTTCCCAACTCTCCTCCTGTCTTTCTTGACTCTTTTTCTGTTATCTCGGAGGAGGATGTATCACTGCTGATCTCCTCTTCTACCTCTACCACTTGCCCTCTTGATCCCATTCCCTCCCATCTCCTAAAACCTCTTGCTCCTGCTATAATCCCTATGCTCACACAGATCTTTAACTCTTCCCTCTACTCTGGTACCTTTCCTTCATCCTTCAAGCATGCAACCGTTATACCATTACTCAAAAACAGCAAGCTTGACCCTACCTGTCCTTCTAACTATCGACCTGTCTCCCTCCTGCCTTTTGCCTCCAAACTCCTTGAACATCTTGTATTCTCTCGTTTGCTACACTTTCTCAACACCTATTCTGTACTAGACCCTCTACAATCTGGCTTCCGCACTGCTCACTCTACTGAAACAGCCCTCACTAAAATAACTGACGACCTCCACGCTGCCAAAGACAGAGGTCATTACACTCTGCTCATATTACTCAACCTCTCTGCAGCATTTGACACCGTGGACCACCCTCTTCTCCTTCACATTCTCCATACTCTTGGTATTCGGAACAAAGCTTTATCTTGGATCTCCTCTTACCTCTCCCATCGTACCTTCAGTGTCTCTTTTGCTAACACCTCCTCCTCCTCTATTGATCTCTCTGTGGGGGTACCCCAGGGCTCTGTCCTGGGACCCCTTCTCTTTTCTCTCTACACACTCTCTCTAGGTGACCTAATCACATCTTTTGGGTTTAAATATCACCTCTATGCTGACGACACACAAATTTACCTTTCAACCCCTGACCTTACACCTGCTATACAGACCAAAGTTTCTGAATGCCTCTCTGGAATATCATCCTGGATGGCCATCCGCCGACTGAAACTTAACATGGCAAAAACAGAGCTCCTTATACTACCTCCCAAACCTGGCCCTACTACATCCTTCCACATTGCTATTGGAAATACGATCATTCACCCAGTAGCCCAAGCACGCTGCCTAGGGGTCACACTTGATTCCTCTCACTCATTCTCCTCTCATATTCAAAACGTTTCTAAAACTTGTCGCTTTTTCCTCCGCAATATCACAAAGATACGCCCTTTCCTCTTACTCAACTGCTAAAACTCTGACTCAGGCCCTCATTCTCTCACGTCTCGATTACTGCAACCTCCTGCTGTCCGGCCTTCCTACCTCTCACCTGTCTCCCCTACAATCTATCCTAAACACTGCTGCCAGAATCACTCTACTCTTTCCTAAATCTGTCTCAGCGTCTCCCCTGCTGAAATCCCTCTCCTGGCTTCCGATTAAATCGCGTATCTCACACTCAATTCTACCGCTCACTTTTAAAGCTTTACATTCTTCTGCCCCTCATTACATCTCAGCCCTAATTTCTCGCTATGCACCATCACGACTCTTGCGTTCTTCTCAAGGATGTCTTCTTTCTACCCCCTTTGTATCTAAAGCTCTCTCCCGCCTTAAACCTTTCTCACTTTCTGCCCCACACCTCTGGAATGCCCTTCCCCTCAATACCCGACTAGCCCCCTCGCTATCCACCTTTAAGACCCACCTTAAGACACATCTGCTTAAAGAAGCATATGAGTAGCACTGGATAATCATGGACACATGACACAAAGCTTGGCCCCCTGCAGACGCACTTACTAGTATTCCCTCCTACTGTCTCTGTACGTTCTCCCTACCTACCAATTAGATTGTAAGCTCCTCGGAGCAGGGACTCCTTCCTTAATGTTACTTTTACAGTATGTCTGAAGCACTTATTCCCATGATCTGTTATTTATATTTGTTATTTATATGACATGTATTACTACTGTGAAGCGCTATGTACATTTTATGGCGCTATACAAATAAAGACATACATACATACATACAATACATTTAACATAAACAAATATATTTGGTAAATTGATATCAGACATAATATATCATAACTGAAAAGAAAATACAGCATACAAAAAAAAAAAAGACAGTCACATCCCAGCAATGCAGCACAGGTGCGGGCTTCCCGCTTTCTTTCTCTAACCTCTTCTTTTGGCCTTCAACAGTGGACTGCAGCCATCACCCACAAGGATGGCCACTACTTAGACCTGGTTTTCACTAAAAACTTCTCTCTCTCCGATTTCTCCATTTCCTCTCTCTGACCATCACCTCATCTCATTCTTTCTATCTCGCTTCTCCCCTTCTCCACCTCCATCTACCCCCCGGTTCTGCAGAAACCTGCGCTCTGTTCACTTACAACATTTCCTCCCTCTCCTCTCTCAGCTCTGCTACAGACCTTGACAACCTGGTCAGGAACTACAACTCTGCCTTGTCCTCCTCTCTTGATCTACATGCCCCGCTTTCTCTCTGCCGCACTAGCCCTTCTAACCCTAGACCCTGGTTAAATTCCCACACGCGCATGCTGCATTCCTCCACTCGTTCCTCTGAACGCCTCTGGAGGAAATCTCATACTCTCACAGACTTTCTTCACTACAAATTTATGCTATCCTGTTTCAACTCTGCCCTCTCGCAAGCTAAACAAGCCTACATTTCTTCACTAATCAACATGCACAAAACTAACCCACGCCGACTGTTCTCTGTCTTTGATACTCTACTCAAACCACCCTCAGCTGCCTCTCCTTCCTCCATCTCTGCTCAGGACTTTGCTGACTATTTTAAGGAAAAGGTGGAATCCATACGTCAGAACATACCCTCTGTTTCTTCCTCCCATCCTACACCTCTTCCTAACTCTCTTCCTGCCTTCCTTGACTCTTTTTCCACTGTCTCAGAGGAGGATGTGTCGCTGTTGATCGCCTCTTCTCCCTCTACCACTTGCCCTCTTGACCCCATTCCCTCCCATCTCCTAAAACCTCTTCCTCCTACTATAATCCCTACGCTCACACACATTTTTAACTCCTCCCTCTGCTCTGGAACTTTTCCATCCTCCTTCAAAAATGCAACAGTCATACCATTACTCACAAACAGCAAGCTTGACCCTACCTGTCTTTCTAACTATCGACCTGTCTCCCTCCTGCCTTTTGCCTCTAAACTCCTTGAACGTCTTGTATTCTCTCGCTTGCTCCATTTTCTCAACACCTATTCTCTCCTAGACCCTCTACAATCTGGCTTCTGCACTGCTCACTCCACGGAAACAGCCCTCACTAAAATAACTGACGACCTCCATGCTGCCAAAGACAGAGGTCATTACACTCTGCTCATATTACTCGACCTCTCTGCAGCATTTGACACCGTGGACCACCCTCTTCTCCTTCACATTCTCCATACTCTTGGTATTCGGAACAAAGCTCTATCCTGGATCTCATCCTACCTCTCCCATCGTACTTTCAGTGTCTCTTCTGCTAACACCTCCTCCTCTATTGATCTCTCTGTGGGGGTACCCCAGGGCTCTGTCCTGGGACCTCTTCTCTTTTCTCTGAATACACTCTCTCTAGGTGACCTAATAACATCTTGTGGGTTTAATTATCACCTCATGCTGACGACACACAAATATACTTTTCAACACCCGACCTTACACCTGCTGTACAAACCAAAGTTTCTGAATGTCGCTCTGCTATATCATCCTGGATGGCCCTCCGCCGACTTAAACTCAACATGGCTAAAACAGAGCTCCTCATACTTCCTCCCAAACCTGGCCCTACTACCTCCTTCCACATTACTGTTGAAACCACGATCATTCACCCAGTAGTCCAAGCACGCTGCCTAGGGGTCACACTCGACTCCTCTCTCACATTCGTTCCTCACATTCAAAACATTTCTAAAACCTGTCGCTTTTTCCTCCGCAATATAACAAAGATACGCCCTTTCCTCTGTTGCTCGACTGCTAAAACTCTGACTCAGGCCCTCATTCTCTCCCGTCTTGATTACTGTAACCTCCTGCTGTCTGGCCTTCCTGCCTCTCACCTGTCTCCCCTACAATCTATCCTAAACGCTGCTGCCAGAATCACTCTACTCTTTCCGAGATCTGTCTCAGCATCTCCCCTCATGAAATCCCTCTCCTGGCTTCCGATCAAATCCCGCATCTCACACTCCATTCTTCTCCTCACTTTTAAAGCTTTACACTCTTCTGCCCCTCCTTACATCTCAGCCTTAATTTCTCGTTATGCACCATCCAGACTCTTGCGTTCTTCTCAAGGATGTCTTCTTTCTACCCCCTTTGTATCTAAAGCCCTCTCCCGCCTTAAACCTTTTTCACTGACTGCCCCACACCTCTGGAATGCCCTTCCCCTCAGTACCCGACTAGCACCCTCTCTATCCACCTTTAAGACCCAACTTAAGACACATCTCCTTATCAAAGCATATGAATAGCACTGTGGATATTCTGAACACGATACATAAAGCTTGGCCCCCTGCAGACGCACTTACCAGAACTCCCTCCTACTGTCTCTGTACGTTCTCCCTACCTACCTATTAGACTGTAAGCTCCTCGGGGCAGGGATTCCTCTGCCTTAATGTCTAAAGCACTTATTCCCATGATCTGTTATTTATATTATCTGTTATTTATTTGATTACCACGTGTATTACTACTGTGAAGCGCTATGTACATTAATGGCGCTATATAAATAAAGACATACAATACAATACAATACCAACACCTTCATGACATGATGTATTTTCCTTTCTTTGTGCATCATTTAAGTCCACCAGGTTTGAGGTGGTATTAACCTGCCCAGTAGATGAGTTTCATATATTTTCCAGTAGCAGAAAATAATAGTTTTGCGTTCTCGCCTATGGCATTATCCAGCTGTTGAAGTACATAAAACATGCAATACAGTACTTACATCCGGCAATGTCGGCAGCTGCAATCACGGTGTAGAGTTTGAATACTTTCGGTGTTAATGTAGTCACACTTAGTATTGTTTCATGTCCCAGGAAGTTCATTTCTCACAAAGTCTACAATTTAAGCCCCTACTTAAAACCAACTAAAGAGTCGGACAGGGCACAGCTGGCTACTACTTCTGAAGTGCCATAAAAAATGAATATAACAAATACAAAACTGGCGCCTCAAAAAAGTCCAATAAATGCAAATATATATATATATATATGCATTTATTGGACTTTTTTCAGGCTCCGGTTTGTATTTGGTATATGTATGGTTCCCTGATCTGGTTCGGTCAGTTTTTTGTCAGCCATTCTTGCTTATATGTATAAGTACTCTGTACACTTTGGGATTATATTTAGCCGCTAGTGGTCACCGCACATACGGTATTGTTTGTAAGCAGTAGGGCTTTCAGCACTTTCCTTTTTGTTGTATAAAAATGAATAATACACGTAGGCTTCCTGCTGCATAGTGCAAGTGCATGTACGGCAAGGCACAGGAGTGCTGCTAAGTCAGACTCCCATTTGCCTCTCTGTGTAGCAGTGAACACGCAAGGGAATGATCCAGGGGGCTATGATGAGGGTCTTCCAATACAAGTGAGGGGGAGCTTTAAAAAAAATGTATGTAGTTTAAGGCTGGGAAGTTAAGGCCGCCTGCACTTCTATGAATTAATGTTATTTATAAAATGTTTAACCAGGAAGTAATACATTGAGAGTTACCTCTCGTTTTCAAGTATGTCCTGCGCAAGTATGTATATCTTTATTTGTATAGCGCCATCCAGGTACAGAGCACATCACAGCTGTAATACACGTGACATAATAATATAACACAAAATGGGAATAAGCGCTTCAGATATGAAAAGTAATAATAGGAAAAAGAGACCCTGCCCCGAAGAGCTTACAATTTAAGTGGTAAGTAGGAAGAACTTACAGAGACAGAAGGAAGGTAAGTTCTGGTAAGTGTGTCTGCAAGGGGCCAAGGTCAGTGCATCTGAGATGTAAAGGAGCAGCCAAGGAGCTACCCATGTGGGGCAGTATGTAAGATGTTTTAGGCAGGAGAGGGCTTTAGATACAAAAGGGGTAGAGAGAAGACTTGAGCAGAACGCAAGTCAGGATGGTGTAAAGTGAAAAATTAGGGCTGAGATGTAAGGAGGGGCAGAAGAACTTTTTAAGTAATACAGGATTTAATAGGAAGCCAGGAGAGGAATTTCAGCAGGAGAGATGCTGAGACAGGTTTAGGAGAGAGTAAAGTGATTTTAGCAGCAGCGTTTAGGATAGATTGTAGGGGAGACAGTGGTTACAATAGTCGCGATGGGAGAGAATGAGGACTTTCATTAGAGTTTTAGCGATAGAGCGACAGAAGAAAGGGTGTATCTTTGCAATGTTAGAAGTAAATACTACAGGTTTTAGCTACGTTGTGAATGTGAGAGAGGAGTCGAGTGTGACCTCTAGGTATCGTGCTTGTGATACTGGGTGTATGCTCATGCTTCCAACAGTAATGTAGAAGGGGCCGTAGGGCCAGGTTTGGGAGGAAGTATGAGGAGCTCCGTCTTTGACATGTTAAGTTTGAGGGCCATCCAGGAAGATATAGCATTGAGACATTCAGAGAGTTTGGTCAGTACAGCAGGTGTAAGGTCAGGGTTTGAAAAGTAAATTTGTGTGTCATCCGCATAGAGGTGATATTTGAACCCAAGTGATGTGATAAGGTCAGCTAGAGAGTGTGTGTGCGTGTGTGTGTGTGTGAGTGTGTGTGTGTGCACTTCACACAATATCAACAGGAAGCAAATGAAATTTATTAAAGGATATGAATCAGTTAGCGAGCATCCTACACATAATGATGCACCAGATACAATGCCAGCTTCCTACATAGTTGGCCACAGCTCCAAGATGAGTATTTTGTGGCCTTCTCTTTAAGGAGCGATGCTAGATAAAAAATACAAAAAAACAGTGACTATTTCTGCAGAGACCTCCTATCTCTAGAAGGATACAATCGTGGCCACTGAAATATTGCAGTCATTGATTCCAACTTTCTGTCTAAACAGAATGTTAGTAACCTTTACCAGCAGAAAGGCCAGCATTGTAGGGCATCGAGCAATGAACGTTTAACATTTCAAATTAGATCTTCAAGAGACAATATATATCAGCCGCATTCCATTTAAATGTAGGTTTAAAATGATAAAAAAAAAAAAAAAACTCTATAGCAACTATTTAGAATAAATTGATTTGTTGCGATATCCGTGCTTTCTGCTCAAGGCAGGGGTCTAGTATTTGTGATGCCATTTGGACAATGGATGTACTACAGAGGTTGTGAAACTGTATCTTTATCTTCGGGAACAGTATAAATAATGCTTTCTTATTAAATGGCACTGTTGAAGATGATCTAGGGCCATATTTACTAAGCAATGATAAGCCACAAGGCACCGTAGTGTCCATTTCCCTTGATGGCGATAGGGCCAACACCAAGGTTTTTTTCTGACTGTGGTACAAAGGTATCCTTCTGTTCTATTAAACTTAATTTAGTTAACCAATCAAAATGGTTAATTTTCTTTTAGATTACGTGCGTGTCAATTTAATGGAGACGGATATGCAAAAGCAAACCTAGACCATTCATGCCAGTGTATTATTATGATGCATCAGCAAAGTTTATAACAGATAACAACATCTTAATACTCAGCTGTCATTTACATCGTTCAAAACAAATCAATTAGCATGTCTTATACAAAGTCATCAATGTTCTATTTTTAGCATGATACGTCTTGGAGATGTCTTACAATTTTCCAACAACGCAGATTACAGAAGAAGGACCACAGCACAAAGAATCTCGTTTAGTGTTATGACAAAGTAGCAGTTGTCAGTTGATGTGTAGCTCAGTAAAGGATCCATGGTATCTCACTCCCAAAGAACATGCATTTGTTTAAAAAAGGTTTTTAAGAAATTAACTGTTACTTTTTAAAGGATCATAGGAATAATCTCAGTTGTTCTTAACATCACGTTAAAAGAATTGCATTTTCATGCTGCCTCGTACAGCAGGCTCTTACGTTTTGGACTAGCTTTGCCAGAAGTGTTATCATTTTTTTGGCTTGGATTAGAACCCTACAAAACTAGCCATAAACAATAAATACGTAAATAAAATGTTACGATCAAATATCATTTATTCAATGCATTGGTTAATGATCTTCTCTCTGAAAACCAAGACACCCATTCCAAATAAATATACTAGGCTTTATTTTATTTAGAGAGTAAAAAATTACAAGTAAATATACTGTAGAAAGAATAATTCCGAGTAATCACATATTTCTTCTGTCTTATCTGTTAATTATGGATATAGTTTTCAATTGCTTTCTCTTTCTTCTTTTTAAGATCCCCTATTAATGCAGATGGATACATTTCCCCAAACTCCAGTCACAAATATTTAGTCATACCCTTTTCCTTCTTTCTGGACGCCTGTCACTTTTATTCTTGTTTACTGCATTGAATACAATTTGTATCCGGCAGGGCTGAAAGCTTTACTTTGGTTCTATTTTTTGAATACATATTTGGACTAACTAAAGAACATTTTATTACTTTTCTACCTTTTTTTTAAATTTATGTTTTGCCACCTGCTGCCTGCATTAATCAAAATGGTATTTGATTAACAATGCCACTAATTTTCTATAGAAACAGTTATTTTCAAATTCACTGCCAGTCTGCCACAATATTTCACTTCCTACAAAAAAGCAAGTCACTTTATTTTGTTACACTCATAATTTACTTTTTGTTACATGTACATTCCTGTTTATGTCATGCACTGCGGCTATTAAACTTGGTAATTTCTTGTAGTAACTGCATGTAATATAATCAACCTCGCTACTCACTTGCCGTATTAAAATGAATTAAAACAGCTGCTTTTGAAAGGCACAATCTTGGACAAAATATAATTCAAGTGTTCTTTAAAGCTTCTACAGCTTCGAATTCGCATGGCAATCATAGTTCTGTTTTTGCTGTTGCAGACAATTGGATTGTGTGAAAATTGACGTTTTATTAACAGAATTAAAAGCGGCTTGTCTATGTTATAAGGATCCCTTAAACTTAAAGCATGACACTTGTTATCTAACAAAACTATGAAATAGCCTCTAGCATCCTAAAAGAAGTCCCAAGGCTCTTTCTTCTTCCAGACACACATCTTTCTTTCTTCTGTAGGGATACACAATGTTTGCCATTCCCTCTGGAAAACAAATACTGTATGCCAATTGCTAACTGTATTTATACCTGGATACAAGTGGCCGATTACAGTGTAAGACCGCTATCTGCATTCTTACTTACAGTACATAAAACTTACGGAATAAAACACCCGAGCATACAGTATACAGTATAGATTTTGAAAAAGTTTAAGGTGCTGGGAGGGAAATGGAAAATATGTACTAATTTTGTGCTCTACTTAATTATGAAACCCATATTAATTATATACACTTATCCAATCAATCAATCTTAGCTTGTAGTAATTGAGTCTCTCCGTGGTGCCTATTCTTATAGCTACAAAGTGGTCATTGCCAAGCCCCGCAAGTTGGCAAGTTCAGAAGCCGTGGAATGAAATGTGAGGGGAAAAAAACCCTATTAATAATAGCATGTTCTTGTATAGCTCTGCTAGTTTTATGTAGCGCTTTACAGAGACATTTTGCAGGCACAGATCCCTGCCCCGTGGAGCTTACAATCTATGTTTTTTTTGTGCCTGAGGCACAGGGAGACAAAGTGACTTACCAAGGTCACTAGGAGCCAACACCGGGAATTGAACCAAGCTCTCCTGATTCAAACTTAGTGCCAGTCAGTGTCTTTACTCACTGAGCCACTCCTATTCTCTATTGCAAATCGTATCTTCTAAACCAGGGGGGTGCAAACTTTTTTCCCTGCGCCCCCCTGCCGGCGGTCCCCTCTCTTCCGCGCCCCCCCTAACCACCAATGACCTCCGGCGTCATGACATCACGTTGCCATAGTAACGTGACGTCACATGACCTCGCGGCGTCATTTTGACGCCGCGTTGCCATGGCGACGCAAGAAGGAAGCCGCCAGAGTCACGGGTAAGTATGGTTTACAGAGGCCCTGCAGCTCCCCTGGCACTTAATTTAAGTGCCTTCGGGAAGTGCGCGGGGCCTCTGTAAACCCCGCGCCCCCCACCGGCAGTCTCGCCCCACAGTTTGCGCACCGCTGTTCTAAACCATGTGTATAAAAAGTGACATACCGCCTGGATTGTACGTGCTTTAGATGCAGAATGACCTGAGCTGGTGCTAACTCCATCCCCAGTCTGACTTATGGGTTTTGCTCTCTCAGCCAAACCCAGATTTCAGGCCCTGGATAGAACTCGCGATAGCAATCTCACCACCCTTGAGGTGGCATTAGGTTGGGCCCAACTGTCCGACTTCCGGGCCTCTGGTTGTTGCCGGGCCCTGGTTCTCCCCAGTGGTGGGCCGCCCTCACTCTCCTGTGCCTCTCTCATATCCTGGTGTGTGCCGGAAGCTAGGCCGGCGCAGGAGAGTGAGTGAGGCCCGCATCAGCGTGTGAGAGCCGGGGCTCGGCGGCAACCAGAGGCTTGGCAACAGGACAGTTGAGCACAACCTCTGCCTGAGCCCAACTTCCAGCGTCGGCCCCCCGCACCCATCGGCATGAGAGAGAAAGGCCTGCATCAGCTGGGGAAAGCTGGGGCCACAGCCTGAGACCATCTCCAAGGTAAGTATGTATTGGAGGGGGGGGGGGGTATTGAAAGTATGTATTTGGGGTGGGGCGGGTAATGTAAGTATATATTGGGGGGTTAGTGTAAGTATGTATTGGGGGCTTAGTGTATGTATGTATTTGGGGGGTTAGTGTAAGTATGTATTTGGGGGGGTTAGAGTAAATATATATTGGGGGTTAGTATAAGTATATATGTGGAGGGGTTAGTGTAAGTAGGTATTTGGGAGGGTTAGTGTAAGTATGTATTTGGGAGGTTAGTGTAAGTATGTATTTGGGAGGGTTAGTGTAAGTATGTATTGGGGGTTAGTGTAAGTATGTATTGGGGGGTTAGTGTAAGTATGTATTTGGGGGGTTAGTGTAAGTATGTATTGGGGGGTTAGTGTAAGTATGTATTGGGGGGTTAGTGTAAGTATGTATTTGGGGGGTTAGTGTAAGTATGTATTTGGGGGGTTAGTGTAAATATGTATTGGGGGGTTAGTGTAAGTATGTATTGGGGGGTTAGTGTAAGTATGTATTTGGGGAGTTGTGTAAGTATGTATTTGGGAGGGTTAGTGTAAGTATGTATTTGGGAGGGTTAGTGTAAGTATGTATTTGGGGGGTTAGTGTAAGTATGTATTTGGGGGGTTAGTGTAAGTATTATGGGGGGGTTAGTGTAAGTATGTATTTGGGAGAGTTAGTGTAAGTATGTATTTGGGGGGTTAGTGTAAGTATGTATTTGGGGGGTTAGTGTAAGTATTATGGGGGGGTTAGTGTAAGTATGTATTTGGGAGAGTTAGTGTAAGTATGTATTTGGGGGGTTAGTGTAATTATTATGGGGGGGAGGGTGACAGGGTGAAGTCATTCGCTGATAATTATGCATGGGAAACATACCCCAGCAGTCAGAGATACCTGGGCAATCAGGATTGAGTTAAGGCAGCTGTTCAGGCAGCTGTATAGGGTTAATAAACACACAATTCCAGCAAGCTCAAACACCACAACCCACCACATCATATATATATTTGTGTGAAAATTCTCATTTACCGCTACAGTGGAGGGAGGATGGCCTTAATAGAGCTGTCCTGCACAGGAACATGGAAAAACCTGCTGCTTATCAAGTTGTGCGGTGTGAGTTTAAACCCTGGGAGGAGGGGCCACCAACCTCCAGACAGCCGATATCAGTTGAAAATTAATAAACACACAATTCCAGCAAGCGCTAACACCAGAACTCACCACATTATATATATATATATATATATATATATATATATATATATATACCGAAACAGCTGTCTGTGGGTGGTTTTTCTGGGCATGCACCTTAACCCTGGCTGTGCTCAAAGCTGTGACCATGCAGCAAGCTTAAGCCTATAGGGAACCATGTTAAAAATGGTTTTTGAAGCAAAAAGTGGCACTGTGTGCTCATTTGCATGTCATTCCCCAGAATCCCTTGCTGCAGTGGAAATGCTGTGTGCTGGGTGATAATGGTTGAAAGGCGGGGTTGCAGACCTGCCTAAGACATGCAGATGAGCATACAGTTGTATTTACATATATATATATATATATATTGAAGAAAACAACCCTTTGAGAAAGTCACAGCACGTGACGAAACGCGTCAGGGAACAGAACTGCGTCATCACACAAGCGCATGACGGGCCGCATTGAGCGCTGATTCACATTGCGGCCGGCTGACATTGGAGTTAGTACCCAAACTCAAAGACTGCATCATTGATTTTAAGGAGCTTTTCGACTCACGCACCAGAGAACATCTACCAGCAGCTTCAAGTGAGAGTTAGACAGCAGGGTCAGGATGCTGAGTGACCAGAGTTGGCGGTGATATATATCACACTCTGCTTGATTTTAACTTACCATTGTGAGTAGATTTTCAACCCCCCCCCCCTCCCCTTGCCCCTTTCCCAAATAAATGTACTGTATTACGCTATGGGGCGTGCGCTCTCTCTTTTTTTTCTACAATAGGTGTCATCTGGATGTGGTTCATCCTATCGAGAGCTGCCGGAGATCCCCTCATACCAGCACTATTCCCCCAATTTAAGGACTTCCATTTAAGGACTGGTTTTTATACATTTTTTCTTTCTGCTTGTATTTTGTATGTTTTTGAAGTGTTGTCTTAAATTGTAGTTCACTAAATAGGAGCACCTAATATATGTTATATTTTTTCATCTTTAGTGTACACACTTATGATTTTTAGAAATTTTATATATAAAAATATTTATTTCATTTATTTTTCACATAATTTCAACACGTCAATTTGGCGCTGCTTCATATCTCCCCCTTTTTTGTTTTATATATCTATATATATATATATATGAGAATTGTCAGGAGTCCACTCCTGGCATTTCTCGTAGCCTTACAGGGTGCTGTTGTTCTCACTAATTCCCTCTTTTCAATCAATAGCAGCTGTGTGGGCTATCACTGCAACCTAGCCTTGTACTCAGTCATTGGAGCAGTGCCCTCACACCCTCCTCCAGGGATTGGCCCACTGGCCTTTAAGTACTGCATTCCCCACAATCCCTCTCTGCCGAGCATAATCCTTCTTGGATGTTCACTGTGTTTGCCACAGCTACCTGTTTGGCCGCCTTGTTCCTGTTTCCATGGTTCTATGTTTATGTTCCTAGTTCCTGGTTCCTGTCCTGGTTCCTGTGCTGAAGCGTTGGTTTCCCAGTGTATCCTTCAGCCCCACGTTCCTAGAGGCCTGCTGCCTTTCCCATAGCAGAGGCCTGCCTTCCGAGTCCTGAGGTCTGCTGCTCTCTCTTCTCGCAGAGGCCAGTTCTGGACTCCTGCGCTGAAGCATTGGTTTACCAGTGCTGCCTGGCGGTGTGCCCACTCCGGTCAGCTTTCTTCTTCCTGAGACTTGCGCCATGGGCCGTGGATGCCACTCGCGCAAACCCCGTTCCCGACCTGCAGCAATTACGCTGAAGCAGGAAGACCTGCTTGATTTCCTGTTGCCGACTCCCTGCTTGGAATACGTTTACCCTGATGTCTCCAATCCTGACCCTGGCTCGTCCACTGACTATGCTGCTCTCTCCAGTCCCGACCCTGGCTTGTTTGACTACGGATTTCGCATTCCGGATCAGCCTGCGCGGTCTAAGGTCGGTGCTTATATAACCCCACCTCAGCAACGCGGTCCGACCCTGGTTTGTGGCGAGCACAATTGTGACAAGAATACTAACATTACAGTATTTAACTAGGTATTTTGTCACATTGGAGGTAGCATTGGGTATTTTTTTCTTTTGTTGTATACATTTGGCCACGCTCAGTAGCACTCCTTTAGACACACACACACACACACACCCACACCCATATATATATATATATATAATGTGGTGAGTTCTGGTGTTAGAGCTTGCTGGAATTGTGTGTTTATTAATTTTCAACTGGTATCAGTAGTTTGGAGGTTAGTGGCCCCTCCTCCCTGGGTTTAAGCTCACCCCGCCCCACTTTCTAAGCAGCAGGTTTTTCCATGTTCCTGGCAGGACAGGTCTATTAAGGCCATTCGCCCTCCACTGCAGAGGTAATTGAGAATTTTCACAGGTAGTGTTAGGACCTGCATACTGGTCATGCCGTGACGTGGCTGCAGGCTTATAACACTTTGGCCAAAGGGTTTAACTAAATGACCCTTATTCATGAGAATACTAACATTGAATTATTATCTATGCATTTTGTCACATTGGATGTAGCATTGTGTATCTTTGTCTTTTAGCTGTATAAGGTGCCAGACCTGAGCAGGAAAGGGGAGAGACTTTTCCAAACCAGGAAGTATGCCGGAGGCTCTGGTCCCCCACACAGAGGATTTCCATGAACAGAGAAGAGCCTGCTGGACACAGCCCTTTCTACAATGAACCGGGCTTCCAACCCTGCAGAGGGATTAAAGCTGCTCTTGTAGTATCCAGAAGGGATTACTTGGACTCTCTTGGGGCAGAGTTCCCCAAACACAGATAAGAACTTTACATTTTCATGCCAGACGTTTGCATAATATTGCTTGACCTGGAAGTAGGCTAGCTACCCAGGGGAATAGCTAGGAACCTGCTGTATAGTTAATCTCCCAATGGGAGTAGAGGCTTATTTTATGATTTGTTTTCCTTAAAGGGACGGTGTGCCTATTAATTGTTTGTTTGTTTAAAATAAACCACTGAAGTTAAAACCTTACCTACTGTTTGGGACTCTTCCTGACGCCACAGGGGGTTAGTTTAAGTATGACTTTGGGGGGGGGGGTAGTGTAAGTATGTATTTGGGGGGGGGAACCGCACTCCAGCAGCAGATGAGCCATGGCAACAATCAGGAGTCTGGCAGCCAAGCGCGGAGGTTGGATTCGACTTCCAGTCTTCGCTCTCCCCCCTTGTTGACGGCCCTGCTAAAGGAGGTTGTAATGGATTTTGTTAGACAAATGTTGCAGGAAATGTAAAAACGTGTCCTGGCTGGGCGCATGCATGGGCACACTTACAAATTCCAGCGGAGCGGCGACGGATGGGGAGATGTGCACTGCAGCGGCACTCAGAAATGCCGGCGAAGCAGTGTCAGCAGCTGGGTAGATCTGCGGCTGTGCTCTGCGGATGGCGGCGAGGTGACTGGAGATTAGTTGTCCTGGTGGCAGAGCGCCGGTGGTGATTTGGTCGCGGCCAAACATTCCATTCCGCAACAATGGTGAATCATGGGACGGTAAAGAATAGGTCACATGAAATCAGGGCGCTTTAGGGGACTCCTTATAAATTAGTTACTGCACCTTATTTTCAAGTATCAACAAGAAACTCCATATGTTGACTATGAAATGATAAGGTATGAGGCTGGAACACTAATTGAGGATAAATGCTTTTCTACTGAACCGCATTTATCTATTTTTAAAGATCTCAGACTTTAAATACAAGGCACTTTCAATGGGGTGAGCCGTCCCAAATACAGAAAGTGCTAATCAATTTTTACTTCTGCACATTCAAAGTGTAAACGCTCATCTTCGCCTCTTTATGGCAGCTCATAAAAATTCTGCTATTGATTATAGTAAGGGAATTTGTAGCTCTGACAATGAAATGCAATGTGTTTATTGTTGGGGAATATGCTGCAGGAAAGATGTGCAATTGTGCGATGAACTTTTAAGAAACAATTTATCGAAGTGAAGTAGAAGCCATTAAGTCTTATATATAAGGGCTCCCTACAGCCACGGTGTGATCTTAAACTGTTCATTGCTTGATGCAGGACGGATCAAATAATTGGGTGCCGTGTCATTCCAATCCCACTGGGGGACAGAGCAAAAGCAAATTTAAGGATTTTGTCCAATGGCCCTTACATCTTTCCTTCAATGCCACAATACAAGCACAGCTAAAGAACGGGTCCCTGTGCACATCTACAAAAGAGAAGTTTGGAGTCTTGAAGCAAATACTTTCTTGTTCGCTTATTGGGAAGGTCCAAACACAGGCCAGCAGAAAAAAACACTGGTTGAATTCTATGTACAAATGGAGATGGAGGAAGGTGGGGGAGGTCATGAGAATATAAGCAAAACTTATAGAAGGAGTGGATCAGTGAGTAAAGACACCGACTCTGTAATCAATGGCACCGAGTTTGATTCAGGGGAACTTGGTTCAATTCCCACTATCACCTCCTTGTGACCTTGGGCAAGTCACTTCATCTCCCTGTGCCTCAGGCAGCAAAACCATAGATTGTAAGCTCATCTGGGCAGGGACTGTGTCTGTATCATTCCTATGTGCTGCGTACCGCGCGCTGTACTGGAATTCTGACGCGCTTTGCATCCCATTGGGAGAAAAGGGCTATATGAAATAAAGTTATTATTAAAACTGAGAAGCAGAACAGAAAATATACTGACCGTGGGAGAGGCGCTTGTTGGAATCCCAGTGTCATTGTGATCACAGTTTAGTCTTACCATTGAACGACTCTCCCCTTATTTGCATTTCATATGTCTTCCGAGTCTGTCTTAATAATTTTGAGGCAATTAAAGAAAATCCTTCTGCAGAATAAATTAACATGTTTGCGCCTGGCTGGGTAAAGTGGTTTTTAATCTGACAGTTTAAAAAGTTTTAATCTGTAATTAATTTCAAGATCAAGTATTGTTTTATTTCCTGCCTAATTGTTTTGACAAAAACATTAAAAATCCTTCAAATCTGTTTTGAACCAAAACACATCTCATAGGACAATGAATGTGATTCATGTTATTTTCACAGTTAAGAAGCGTGTTTACCACTAGTTGATATGCTGTGCATCAAGCTCCTTAACATTTGCTGTTTTTCCACTGTTAGTCCTTTGTAACCTTAGATCAGCAACTTTATGTCTTATGCCTCCATTGTCAATTATTCAATCATGAGTACCTTGCAACAGTAGCTAATTTTGTAAGTAGTATTCTACAATACACAGTACTGTTTAATCTAGGAGAGGCAAACTCCAGTCCTCAAGGGCCACCAACAGGTCAGGTTTTAGGGATATCCCAGCTTTAGCACGGGTGGCTCAATCAGTGGCTCAGTTCCACGTGCACTTCAAATATTCAAAATAACAGCTTTTGCACTATATTAGCACCTGGAATTTATTTAATACAAACTGCAACCGCTGCACGTGGCTGCATTTACCTGCCTGCGAAACCCTTTATTTTAGGATTATCGCAGAAAAAGCAACGTTGTATTTTACACTATGAAAATGGTTATCGTAGGCTTTTGCACTCGGAAATCGTAGGTAAAAGGAAATAAAGTAACAATGTTTACCTGGAGCAGTAGTTGTCAGCTCGTGGATACATTGCAGAACATCCCCAGGAGTCAGGCTTAGCAATGTTAATGCAGTGTATTTTAAGGCAGATGCTGATAATAGGGGATAATTTCCTGCTAAATAAAGCAGTACTGTTCATATTTGTATGTATGCAAAGTAAGTGGATAATTCTAGTTACAGGATAACAGAATAACAAAAAAGAACAAGTGTGTATGTGAGGCTTGCTCAGCTAGAAATGCTAGTGCACTATATATTTTTGCAAACAATATGCTTCCCAATGCATTGCCACTTTGATGGCTTAAATACTATTTGGCATCTTTTAATTAAAATCCTTTTTTTTTTTAATTAACAAAATAAATAGGCATGGTTTGCATCAATGCTACGGTCAAAAATAATGATTACATGTTCATATGCACCAAGAAACCCTTGGATTACATTTGTCTCTAAGCCTTTGCTTGGTTAGCTAGTAGGTCCCGAGCCGAAGCACGTAAGTGCGAAATGCGTGGAGGTCATGCCTGGTTACTTAACGCGTTTTCATTGGTGGCATTGCAGACTGGCCTGAGATAGGGTTGGTGTTCCATCTAACGGAATGTGATCATCGGACCTCACATCTGCTGGTCATATCGGCTCACGATCTCCATACTGTATACACCTCTCGATTGGAAACTTATGTAAGTTTCATGTTACCCTTATTGTTGTGTTTTTATCCTTGTCGTTAATTTTTTGTGGACCTTTTTTTATTATACATATCTTTTTCAAACGGATCCTCAGTGCGCTGTTTGCTTTTCTTCTTCTAGCTAGTAGAAAGGATAAACGGTTATTGGCAGGATATCTGCAACCTTGTGGTCCCTGTAACAGGGAGTTATCACTGTTGGAGAGAAACTGCCTCTAAATCCAGCAGTGTGCTGGTTAATTGCACACAGGCAATCAACCAGACTCCACCTGGCTGATTAGGATTTTTAGAAAAAGCCTGGTCTGAGAAACAGGTAGGAGATTCCTTAACTCACAATGGAGCTGACATAAGGAAAAGGAGGGCTGTATTCTGAGAGCAAGACAAAAGGAGACCAGACCTCTGTGCCTGGACCCTCAAGCAGACAACTACCCGGACACCACTGACCTAAAGGGCCACCTGTGTTAGGGTACTGCTGAGACTTTGGGGTGATAAGTGGGTAAGGGGCTTTCCCCCTCCCAGACTGGGGATTGGGGAAGTAAGTTAGCCCTTACACAGGGATAGGTGTTTATTGTTTTATGTATATTTTTGTTTGCGGTATTGTTTAAAGGAACAAGCACTAAAGCCTCATATTAATCTCACACATCCCTTACAGTCCCAAATCACCAGTTTCTCTTAGAATTTCAGGCTGGTAAAAGTCCTCATCCCCTTTCCCCTGAAACTTATTAGTATGAGAAAATCAGGATATTACTTTGAATTGACTCTACGCCACAAAGCAATGCATTGCCCGGTAATGTAAAGCAGATAGAAGGTTATTTACAGGGTGTAATTCCATTCACTATCTCACCAAAGCAATCTCTCAAAGCATGTTGCTTAGAGAAGGTCAGCCGCAAAACACGACCAGCAATTGGTTTGCTTACAGCCACTGCGGTGGGGAAAATTGAATCATTAATTATATTCTGTTCCTGAACAAAACCTACAGCTGTAAACATTTAGTCAGCGAGATAGAGAAGAGTATTTTATGGAAATCTGACTACGTTTTTTTTTTAACGGTTGCAAATTCATTGTATGTTTTGTCAATGAAAGTATACCATTATGTGAAGAAAAAAAACTAACATGAAATTGGAGTAATTTTACACCAGACAGGAACTAAATGAATTCCTTTAATAACTATTCCACAATATAGTTCAACGTTTTAATAGCCGTTTTGCCCCGGAAAAAAGGCCGATTTGATGTACTGTAGGTCGGAATACCTTTTAGCAGACGGACATTAGAGTTGTCCATAGATGAAATTATAGTGTACAGAACTTTCCAAACTCCATATATTTCTTCTTAAAGTGCACTGTGATCTTGAAGAAGAAGCTTGCGACGTTTGGAGAGCACTGCACACTATAATTTCATCTGTGAACAATTCTAAGGTTGGTCCCTAAAAGGTGTCACAGCCTACACTAAAATAGCTACTCCACTACCTTTATTTTAAAAAACGATTACTACCTGATGGCACTTTTCTACATTTAATTTCATTGTTCCTTTGTATAAATATATGTTCTTCTGTATTAAGTATCCAAGGGAATTTAAAGAGAATAGTGCAATCTATTTTTCATATTTACCGTATTGTACTAATAAAAGCACAAATATGTTCAAATATTTTAAATTGGTATAGTCTTTTAATCTAATGCAGTCTGATTCTTACATTTCTTTGCATGCTGAATTAACGTGGATTAATCTGCGGTTAATTTGTAACCATTTCTACAATATACTGAAGTGTTGGACATTTCTTCCAGTGAAAGTACTGTTTTTTCAGCCAATGCGATTAAATGTTCCATATGGTTTTTCTAAGAACTATAGAAAGGATTGACTGCTGACTTAACAATACTGTCAGATTGCAATCGGATTCCAATTTACATTGCTGATAATCATAGTTATTTAACTTAAATTTGGTCTTGCTTAGGAAGTTTAAAGGAGCAGTTCCACCTGCTCTGTTTTGCGTCATTCTTTTTTTCATAGATAAGAAGCAGGGGGTCTCTTTCAGGTCTGTGGACCCCCTGATTTCCACGATACTTGTATATCCCAACTTCGGCACAGGTGGATCCTAGACTGAGCCACTGATTGAGCCACCTGTGCTGAAGCAGGGATCCACTAATTGAGCCATATATGCTGAAACAGGGATATCCCGAAAACATGACCTGTTTGAGGGTCTTGAGTACTGGAGTTGAGAACCCCTGCCCTAAATGTTATTGGTGCATACAGTGGCTCATGGACTTTTTCCACAAAAGAAAAATTCTGCTGTTCCTTCAGGGGACGTGCTTTAAATTACAGTGTCCTTACGTCTGGGGGTTTTTCTTAGTTTTTTTTTTTTTTAAACTAGTTTGAAGCAGGGGTCTCTGCGGCTCAACCGCGTTGAACACAGCTCTGGCTTTAATTTTCATTTTAAAGGCGTAGCTCCTTTTAAGTGTGCAGGACAAATATCTTTAAAAAAATAAGATTTATTTTTGGTTTCATTCAGAATAGCAGACAGGAAATATACTTGTGTGTAAAAATGTATGGACAAAGCTTAATGGCCTTAGGGAAGCATGTTCTTAGATTTTAAGTAAGAAGAGACAAGTCTCAGATTATCCAGCAGGAGATTATTGAGTAGAATATTTTATCAAGCATGCTATCTTTGTTTGGTGCAAAGTGATGCTTTAGACTGAACTGCAGATATGTAAGGGGCTATTTATCAGTCTCATAGCTGATAAACTAAGGGGGCGGCTCCAGTGCCTGCGCTGCACGCGCGTCTGCCAGGCTGGCGGCGTGTGCAGCCAAGTTCCACGGTCTGCAGTGAGCTGCAGGGGTAAAGACAGGGGGGATGTGACGGGGGAGTGATGGGGGCGCGGCCATGACATCACCCAGCAGGTTCGCCCTCATTGGCTGAACCGCCGGGAGGGCGTGGCCTAGCGCTCCATCGCTAGAGCTGATCACAATTTTAATGTCAGCCTGAAAAGCTTGCCACGCAGCGCAGCGGCCCCCCCTTGCAGCGGGCCCCGGGCCCCATTGAGGGGTGGCTCTTGTCCCACCAAGCCCAAGGCAAAAAGGATGCAAAAAAATGCATGAAAAATGTTCTGTTCAAAACAATGGGATTTAAAAAAAAAAAAAAGCTTGTGCTGTTTTCTTGCACTGGTTTTGCACCCAGAATACTTAGTGTAGATAAAAACCTTGATCATGTTTCAGAAGCCAGTTTTTCTAAAGCACAAGCATGGTTCAGCACAGCCACCTACGCTGACTGCAAATAGACCGTATTCATTATAAAGCAGAGAGCAAGGAACGTGTGCGTGGATCAGTTTGACATGCTCCCAAAATGTAACCAGTCTACTGGATGAAATCAGTGAACATGTTCATCTTAGATGAATGTTATAAGCCGACAATATGCTTATTATCATGGCACATTAACACAAATGAATAGCTCTTATTGAACTGTGTATTCTAGTGTCATTGAATGGTGTATCACAAGAATAATGCAAAAAACAAAAAAGGAAAACCAAATGCATGAATTATTATGAATTAATGCATTATCATTAATCACAGGATATTTATTTTATACAGACATTAGCGGGTAAATGTGTGTCTTTTTAAGTCGGGCTGTCTGAATCATTCTCACACCGCTTTTTTTATTTCCTTACTGTGTAGGAGGGCGTCAAGGTATGAATATAATTCATTACTGTCTAAATGATTATGTGGCACCTTTCTTTGCCCGTCAAAGCACATCTCCAATAGAAACATGCATTTACATCAAAAGATCCACAATAAATTCAACACAATGTATTCCGACTTTCATGAAAGAGAACATAAGGAGTCTGCAGATGGCGTGATCTTCATATACAAAATACAAATGACTACATTATCCAACAGAAATATTTTAAATTACTGTAGAAGATGTTATTCTGCTTGACAACTACTTTTAAAGGTGCAATCCCAGAAACTCAAGTGGTTTCTTTCCCCTTATCCCAGGGGTGTGCAAACTGGGGGGGGGGGGAGGTGACATTTTATACGGGGTGCGCCAGACCGAGCCCCACGCTTTCAGAGACCCCCCACTCTTCCCTGCAACTTTAAACTGATTGCTGGAGGAGAGCGTGGGACCTCTGTAACTGCCTCTCACCTTCTCTCTGGCTTCTCCTCCTGCAACTTCTTATAGCAAAGGTGTGTCACCATGAAAACGCGACGTCGCAGCGACACGTGCCACGACAACGCAGAGATGAGGAAATGCCGGAGAGCAGGTAAGAGTGCGGGAGGGGCGGGGCGACTTAAAAAGTTTGCGCACCCCTGCCTTATACCACCATGTATTTATCAGATACCCAATAAAGATATGGGGAGTGGGACTCCGGCTGCACAAGCTCTTGCTGACCACACAGTGACATCGCACAAAAGGGAGCAGCCAGAGAAAGTCAAGCCCCCCTCTCAACTCGGCAGGGCTGGGAAAATATCAGTAACATTCACTATTCAAGGTAAAAAGTCACTCCTGCCCTCATACCTACACAGTCCCCCCTCATCCTCAAATAAAGACCCTTGACCTTACCTCTGTCAACATCCACCAGTCCGGAGTGAAAGATGCAGTCTCCTTTTCATTGGACCTACACGTTTTAAAGGCATTGTGACTGTCGCTCACTGCCAGAGCATCGATACATATCCCCCACAGTGCCTTGCATCTAAAGGAGCCAGACCACAGCGGCAGACACAAGGCATTGTGGGGTGTAAGTCTCGAGGCTCCGGCGATAAGTGACTGGTGCAGGCTATCACACAGCAGTTCAATACCTTTAAGTATGTGGTCCAAAGAAATGGAGGCTGCATCTTTTACTCTTCTACCGTAACACTACACACGTCCCGAAACGAGGAGACAAGTGGATTTTTCTAGCTTTGCTTATGTGTCAAACTTGGGTTAAAAATGTATCAATTACCCAGATGAGAGCCCTTAAACATGTCGCTGGAATTCATTCACTTTTGGCCCTACGAGGGATTGCCCCTTTAATTCCTCTTTTTTTAAATTCGGAGGGCAAGAATAACATGGTGAAGCTACTATATGCACAGTGTTTCTAAGAAGTAAGAGCCTTTACTCTAAGGTGAAGAAATAAATGCTTCGGACACCATACCCTTCATAATGTAGTTAAATACGGAGTCATCTGACTTTTCCCCTTTTTAGACTTGATGGGTTTTTTCACTAAGAGACACCCACCCACCACTCAATTTGAAATTAGGAGAAAGGGAAGTACCCGTGTTTCCTTGTTACTTTGGGAGCGGGACTGAAGATGGGGTTCGTTCATCCCCGAAAACATTGCCCCCCTTACTTAGTTTATTCCTCTTTTGCTTTATTCCTTTCTTCCTGGTATTGTCCACCTGTTACTCCCCTGCGCATTCACATTGTTTGGGACTACTCACTAAGGTCCCTGTTTAAGAGTGACTGAGAGCCAATGCCTTGCTGGGCTGGTAAGTATTTTCTCTTGATTACTTGGTTTTGGATTGAACATCCATTTTTATGCTTTTTGATCCTTTTTGATTGTCAGTAAAATATTTTCTTCCGGCAAAACTCATGCTTATTCTATTTGGTTTTTCTATTGAGTGCTGGGACACTCTTCTGTATGTGCTTTATGCTAAGGTGTTCTACAAAGCAAATCAGTGGAATCAACCAGGTTTATCTACACATAGTATGCATGGGCTATTCCGTTACCACTTTGCTGTCTTTGTGCCACAGCCCCCGTGGCACTCGCGACCCCGTGATCGCTTCGTCACTGATGACGCAACAGAAGAGGTGGGCTCCTTTTCTGTTCCTCTTCCTGTAAGGTCGCATTCTGCACTCTGGAGGAGAATGTGATCTCCCCTACAAAAAAAACAAACAATTAAATTATGATGTACTAGCTACTACCTCTCATGGTACTCCTGGAGTGTCAGACCCCATGACGTAGTAGCTACTACCTCTCATGGGACCCCTGGAGTGTCAGACCCCATGACGTAGTAACTGCTACCTCTCATAGCACCCCTGGAGTGTCAGACCCCATGACGTAGTAGCTACTACATCTCATGGTACTCCTGGAGTGTCAGACCCCATGACGTAGTAGCTACTACATCTCATGGTGCCCCTGGAGTGTCAGACCCCATGACGTAGTAGCTACTACCTCTCATGGCACCCCTGGAGTGTCAGACACCATGACGTAGTAGCTACTACATCTCATAGTGCACCTGGAGTGTCAGACCCCATGACGTAGTAGCTGCTACCTCTCATGGTACCCCTGGAGTGTCAGACCCCATGACGTAGTAGCTACTACCTCTCATGGCACCCCTGGAGTGTGAGACGCAATGACGTAGTAGCTACTACCTCTCATGGTACTCCTGGAGTGTCAGATCCCATGACGTAGTAGCTACTACCTCTCATGGCACCCCTGGAGTGTCAGACACCATGACGTAGTAGCTACTACCTCTCATGGTACCCCTGGAGTGTCAGACCCCATGACGTAATAGCTACTACCTCTCATGGTACCCCTGGAGTGTCAGACCCCATGACGTAGTAGCTACTACATCTCATGGCGCCCCTGGAGTGTCAGACCCCATGATGTAGTAGCTACTACCTCTCATGGTACCCCTGGAGTGTCAGACCCCATGACGTAGTAGCTACTACCTCTCGTGGCGCCCCTGGAGTGTCAGACCCATGACGTAGTAGCTACTACATCTCGTGGCGCCCCTGGAGTGTCAGACCCCATGACGTAGTAGCTACTACATCTCATGGCGCCCCTGGAGTGTCAGACCCCATGACGTAGTAGCTACTACATCTCATGGCACCCCTGGAGTGTCAGACCCCATGACGTAGTAGCTACTACTTCTCATGGCACCCCTGGAGTGTCAGACCCCAGACCCAATGACGTAGTAGCTACTACCTCTCATGGTACCCCTGGAGTGTCAGACCCCATGACGTAGTAGCTACTACCTCTCATGGCACCCCTGGAGTGTCAGACCCCATGACGTAGTAGCTACTACCTCTCATGGTACCCCTGGAGTGTCAGACCCCATGACGTAGTAGCTACTACCTCTCATGGCACCCCTGGAGTGTCAGACCCCATGACGTAGTAGCTACTACATCTCATGGCACCCCTGGAGTGTCAGACCCCATGACGTAGTAGCTACTACCTCTCATGGAGTGTCAGACCCCATGACGTAGTAGCTACTACATATCATGGCACCCCTGGAGTGTCAGACCCCATGACGTAGTAGCTACTACCTCTCATGGTACCCCTGGAGTGTCAGACCCCATGACGTAGTAGCTACTACATCTCATGGTGCACCTGGTGTGTCAGACCCCATGACGTAGTAACTGCTACCTCTCATGGCACCCCTGGAGTGTTAGACCCCATGACGTAGTAGCTACTACCTCTCATGGTGCACCTGGTGTGTCAGACCCCATGACGTAGTAACTGCTACCTCTCATGGTACCCCTGGAGTGTCAGACCCCATGACGTAGTAGCTACTACATCTCATGGCACCCCTGGAGTGTCAGACCCCATGACGTAGTAGCTACTACATCTCATGGCACCCCTGGAGTGTCAGACCCCATGACGTAGTAGCTACTACCTCTCATGGTACCCCTGGAGTGTCAGACCCCATGACGTAGTAGCTACTACATCTCATGGTGCACCTGGAGTGTCAGACCCCATGACGTAGTAGCTACTACATCTCATGGTGCACCTGGAGTGTCAGACCCCATGACATAGTAGCTACTACATCTCATGGTGCACCTGGAGTGTCAGACCCCATGACGTAGTAGCTACGTCTTGAAGCACCCAAAGGGTTTTTAATGAATTCTCTAAACTTCGCAATATTGTGCATTCCAACTCAATTAAGTTTAGAGGCTCAGAAGACGGTCAAATTATAGGGAAATGCTGTAGACGTTGATTTGTTTTTCTTTAAATGTTAGATTCTGGTTTGAAACCAGAAAAGTGACCCTGTAGCTTCAAGAATTTGCCATCACAGCAATTGACAACAATAATAATAGCTAAGCAACATTGTGTGCCGTAGTCCAGGCTTTTAAAGTTTAGACTCGAAGATTTAAAAACTCAATTTGTCCATTCACCCCCCTCCCCCCTCCCCCTAATATGGATTGTGTCTGCAAGAAAAGATTAGAAGGATAGAGCTGCTTGCTGCAGACATAATGGGTATTATGTATCAAGCTCTGAAAACAGCCATTTTGTCATAAAACTGACACTGAAAAGAGTTATTTGGGACAATTGGCTCATCAAGTTGTTAAAGAATGCTGCACTTTTTTTTATCCCACAGGCATCACAAAGCTGGTTAGGACCCGTACGGAAACAGAGACATAAAATGCATCTTCTCCTTAAATAATCCTGCAGGTCTACGGTGTGGTAACAGATGTTCTCCAAATGTAGAAAATTTGACTAACAGGTTTATTACATTTCTTAACATTTGTCACTGTATCTAATAAGATTTCCAGTGACTCTGCGAGGCGAAGACTTTGGAAGTTTGATGCCTGACAATCCTTTGTATTTAGGATTAGGGCATATGCAATCAATTCCTTGCTTTAAACTGGGGCACTCTCCTGTTTAAAAATCTCATTTTGATTTATCCCACTTCAAACATAAGTGGCTTGTTTTCTCTTTGTAATACTATTTGCTCCTTAGAGGGTCTCTCCCGCAAGACATCTTACTGGCATTGTGATGTGGCCAACAGGACATTCATCATTTAAAAGGCTCTGGTTTCAAGACAACAAAGAAAACATCTTAATAAAAAAAAAAAGCAATATTAATGAGAATGTAATCACCAGAGGAATCCATAAAATGATTACCGGGACATATTTTATAGAGCAAATCCTACTAGGATGAGCTGAAAACTGTTTCTGGCTTTGTGATTATTTATTGTAGAATGTAATATTTAATAGATATCAAGTTAACTCTCCAAAATCATAATCTGATCAACACTACAGCAAATACCCGTATTCCTCTGCTTTGCATGGCCTGTGTAGAGTGAGTGTACACTTACAGCAGTGTAATACAGCTTAACCCCATTATAGCGCGATCCGCTACAACGCAAATCCGCTTATAACGCGGTCTGAGAGTGGCTCCCGAGATTTGGCGCAAGGACTTATCGCGCCGAAATTTTTACGCGATCCAGGTTATAACGCGGTCTCATTCTGTGGCCCCCAAGGACCGCGTTATAACGGGGTTCAGCTGTACAGAGTTCTTGGTAGCTTGTCCTTGAGAAGCATACATTACTGTAGGTTCAGAGCAGGGCATGAATGGTTTTGCTTAATTACAGTACATCTTCACTTAGAGAATCTGTAATATTGTATTAACACAAGAAAACGTATGAATGCCTTTGGATTCTATAACTCTGGGATGGAGTAATTACCAGCACCTATTATTATAATGCAATTGCTCTGAGCATTAAATAATGACGTGAGCGCACAACGGATTGCTGATAGAACATCTTGCTTCCACAAAGCTATTATCCCTTCCCTGAGCTTGCTTTGCCACTAGATAAGATGTTTTCCAATAAATACATTAAAAAAAAACCTCTGCTCCGATCCATTCTTTGGAGATGTGATAGGGAAGGAAATCGAAGTCACTTCATGGTATGAGCCAGGTTTACTCTGTCAAAAGCCTGGGAAATCCAGCCCAAATCCTTTATGTTAGAAAAGGTCACTGAGAACTGAGGGACTAAAAGGTTAGTCCTGCTAGTAGCACGTTAACCCATTAGGCTATGTATAAATCAGCAGTGTGCTGCCCTTATAACTTGAACAGGTAGAACCAAAAAAATCTATAATTGGACATTTTTGAATAATGAAAACATGTCTTTCTTGCTTTTCTTATGATGTGAAGATAAATTCTTTTAATGGGGAACTAATGACCAAGAAATGCATGTGAGATAAGGTGAAATTCACAATAGGTCATTCAGATGAACAATAGAACGTTTATATATAGGAGTATTTAGGATAAAAACCCTGCATTGTTTAACCAATTTGCTGCCAGAGAGATTTGAAGCACATCGCCAAGCAATATGCTGCAGCTCCTCTCCCGATGGCCTTGGTAGTAAGACTTTTCTAAGGCCATGATTATACCAAAAAAACGCCGGTGGCGACGCTATGCACGATAGCGTGCAGCGCCAAAACAAATGGCAGAAATCCTATGTAGGTTTACATACCAGCGCACTGCCTGGAGCTGCAGGGCTGCAGTCTCCTGAAGAGATTTTCAAAATTGTTTCTGGCAGGCAACGGCCGCGTCACTTGAGCGGTTCAGCCAATGAGGGCGAACCTCTCACGGCCACACCTCCGCCACGCCTCCTTGACTCCTCTCCTGTCTCCTTCACTGCCGAGGCTCCTTGATCAAGAAGCCGCTCGGCGGCAGTACAGGGTGACGTCACCAGATAGCGCTGCTGCCCTGCAGCTCCTAGTATAATCGCACCCTAAGAGTTGATAGAACAAGAAGATAGAGGCTGTCCCTTCACACTTGTGTATCGGGCACCTGATGAAGGGGATTGTTTTTCCGAAACTTGCGGGGGGGGGGTTGCGGGTGCACTTAACCCCTTCACGACCGTAGAAGTTAATATCGCTACGGTCATGAAGGGGTTAAGCCCTCCCGCTACCCACCCGCAAGCCCTAAACAACCACCGTTGTGGCTAATACCCCCTTCACCCACACCCGCTACCCACAATAAAAAATAATCACACACAGCAGCCCCACACTAAATAAATAAATATATCTAAATAAATAAATGAATATAAATAAATAAATATATATAGATATAAAGATATATATATAACCCCTATAACTCCTAACATACACATATATGGGATTGGAGCCCTTTCTCCAGTTTATTCGTGTCTCCTCAATGTGCTTGAGATCAGCACCCCTGAGTCGCTCGAGGAGGACTTTTTCTAAGTATAGTCTTTTTGCTACGTGCGCGGTCATGAGATTTCCCTCGCGTCGGGTGCTCGTCTTATTGTAGGCATACTGTATGGCAGCAGTTGCAGAGCGTTTAAAAACAGCCCTTTGAGATTTCCGCTCTTGAAGCTGTCTCTCTACCCTTTTCCCACTCGATGGGGTTGCTAGTTCAGCCTCCTTGGGGTTAAGTTACAATTCCACACCCACTTCCAGAGAATGTTCCATCTTTTCAGCTTCATCAGCTAAGGATTCTTCTGGTTTTGATTCAGCACGTGTACCTTCTTTTGTTGCCTGTTGGGTGGCTGAAGGTTTTGCTAGTGCTTGTTTAGGTGGTTCAAATTTTGCAACCTTGTCTTTCAGATGAGCGGTATTCCCAGCTCTCACTGTACCCTTGTCTTCATGGGTTTTTGAGGCTGTGGGATACTGACGCTTAGTCAGGGTCAATACTTGTCCTTGTAGGACTGTAATCTCATCCGCGAGAGATCCCTGTTTTTTGAGTTCGTCTTGCAAGTCTCTTCTCGGGAAATTTATCTGCACGCTTTGCTTTCTCTGAGCTTGCTTCCACATTTTTATTGCATTGTGAAGCACTATGAATTTCTTTGCTCGGGCCACAATTACTTGTTTTAATTTCTGGACCTTTTTGTGCTCCCTTTTGTGCCGGGTCACCTGGGTTCTAAGCTTGGCCTCTAGCAATGCTTTGGTGACGCTCAGGGTAGCCTTCAGTTTCTCATGCTGCTTTGCGGGGACATACTGGGTCATCAGACATTCCTGCAGCACTTGAATTTCTTTAACAGCCTGCAGATTTTCTTGATGCAGAGTTCGCTGCTTCTCCTCGGCCTTCTCGAGGTGCGTATGCAGACCTTGCAGTTGGTTCTGCAGTCGGTGCTCTGCTTCAAACTTCTCACCTTCCAAAAGTCTATTTATTACCTTAAGCTCGTGTAGCTTTTCATTCTTTTCCTTGACTTCGTCTGTCAACTGAAAATTTTCTTCTTTGAGTTTTAAGTTTTTTCTTTGTAATCTTAAATGTTCTCCTTTTTCAGTCTCTGTACTATTCAGGGCCTCTTTGCAGTCCTCCTTCCATTTACGCACATCTGCTTTGAGAATGACAGTCTCCTGGCGTGAGACATCCTTCTCTAGGTTGAGGGTCTGAAGCTCCTTCTGGGAGACTTGGAGATTTGTATTAAGATTGACAATCGTTTCTTTAGAAATGTCCAGCTTCTCAGTGAGACTGTGTAGTTCCTTTCTAGAAACTTCCAGGTCTGTGCGGCAGCTGTTGGTCTTATGATGTGAGGCATCCAGTGCTCTGCGGAGTGTCTGAACCTCTTTCTGAGATACGTCCACTTCTATCCGGACACTGTTGACCTCCTGTTGTGAGGCATTCAGCTCTATGCGAAGAGTGTGAGCCCCTTGCTGGAAGACTGTCATCTGCTTCAGTGCCTCCTCATACTTCAGCTTTAGCGTAGCCACCATTTTATCAGATTAGCTCTGCTTTTCATCCATGGCGGAAATAGTAGCATTTGCAGTATCTAGCTCAGTCTTGAGATCGTCCAATTCTGTCCTGGCTAAAGAGTAAATTGTGAGAACATCTTTTTGTAACCTCAAGTTATTTTTCTGTAACTCTGTGTAACCATCTTCCTTTTGTTTCAATTGTTCACGGAGCATATCACAGTCATGCCTGGCATTTTTCAGGGCATCTTCAGGGCTGGTCAAGGGATCGTCACTCACTGGTTCCGGCTCCGCTTCCCTGGGATGGTTGTTTGAGGGTTCCTCACTGTTGGCACCGGACAGACACTTCTTTGGGGTACACGACTTCTGCCTTGGGCCCTCTGGATATTCGGTTAACCGCGGGACGAATTCTCCATTTTCTCTAGGCTGCAGGGCAACTCGGCCCCCCTTTTCCTCCACAGGATCTGCGGACGTGTCTGTTCCTTCCACGGTCAGTGAAGAAACGCTTTTCTTTTTCCGCCTTTTTAATTTGGATGACACCGTCCCTTCAGGGATACTGGGGTTTCCATCTTCATTTGAAATTTTAGCAGCGTCACTGGATCCACCCGGCTTTTCTTGCAACTGTAATAGCTGACGGAAATATTCGGTGATCCACTGCTCCCGCTCTTTCTCCTGCTGATCATATTCATCATCAAAGGGAGCGTTTTTTTCGGTTCGTGCCGAGTTCAGGCACCCCCACCATTCTTGGGGTGTTTTGTGGGTGTGACTCGGTTTGGGTTCCCCGTAAGAGATGTCTTCCTCTTTATTGGACTGCAAGGGCCACTCTTCCGTGGGGTAGGGTTCATTACAGGAACGCTGCATCTTGTCCTCCATTTTTAGGCTATCAGGTGTAATTTTCTTCCTGACCTCAGGAGGCGCTATTGCAGCTGTTGCCACTGTATTTGCTAGAACCCCCAATTGTGGTAGTCCTACAGGTGGGCATATTTTGCTTGTAGAGGTCGTAGCTCTCACAGGCATCTCCGTAGAATTTTTCTTTCTTGGATAAGTTTTACAATATCAGCAGTACTGTGCATGCATTTTCTCTCATCAGGTATACAAGATGTGCAGTTGCTAGGTAAAAAAGTCTATTTGCTTTACACCATTTACTTGCTAGGTATAATCTCTCATTAGGTATGCTGAATGTGTAGTTGCTAGGTAAAAACTTCTGTTTGCTTTACACCATTTACTTGCTAAGTAATCTCTCTGTTTCAACCAAATAATGTGGTTTTCTGCTTGAGTTCAGTAATTTTCAGTCTCATCTTTGGGTATTATAGCATTCCCACTCCACACTTTGTGTGTCTGTTTTGCTCCCAAGATACATAAGCAAACTTTTTTACTTGCAGAAAAAAAAACATTCTTTGCAGTGGAATATTTATTTCACTCCCGGCAGGGTAACTCAACACTCAGCAATTGGCTTTGGAATACCTTTTACACAGTTCAACAATCCCTTTTTCCCCTGTAGGGCAATTTTACACTCTGCAATTGTTTGCTAAAAATTCCCCTGCTTCAGCACAGTCTTACATCAATTTTCACACTTTTCTGCATATACTCCATTCACAGTTGGTAGTCCTATGCGGTGTGGCCACCTTTATTTGCAAAATCAGTACCGCTCGTGGGTCACCATCTGTATTCACTGCTTCAGCTAAACTTTTGAAAACAACAAACATCTATCCCTTTTTAAGGGCTGACTCACTTCTTGAACCCTGACTATGGCTAGAAGGCAAAACCCATATTTCAATGACCATATTACAAATAAAGGTTTACCTGCTTCAGCAGTCTCTCTCTCTCTCTCCTCTTGGGATTGGGGAAAATAGTCCATCTGTGGTTTTGTAAGTTTTCAGTGGTGTGTAACACATTAACTCTGATCTCTGCTGCCTGAGATTTTTTTTTTTTTTTTTTAAAGTTGCTCAAACTGTTTGTAGGCAAAAGGCATAAAAAAAAATTCGCAGAAAAAATCTCCGGTCCTTTCTAACTTGAAAGACCACCTCTTGTCCCACTTCGGACACCATATGTGGCGGACGCTCACAGAGGTATGCAAGGGAGACTCGTTATTGTGAAATTAAATAAGGCTTTTTATTGCGCCTGTTTCCTTAACATCAGGAAACCATCCAAACAAGGGGTAAACAAAGCTTCTATTCACTTGGGAGTATTTCTAGTGAAATACTATGCAGTTCACAACTCCCTTAGATAAGCATGTCTCCCAGCCCCAAAACATATAGCATGAAATAAGCAGATATAAGAAGTCTCTTAAATGAAAGTCTTATCTGTTCCTTGTGGTTTGGATGGAAAATCTTCTCTGTCCCTGGTTCAGATCCCTTTTCCTCAGGGTGTGTCAGCATTCAGGTTTAGAAGTTTCCCCTGTGTCTTGAAAGCAGCTCTGCTGTGTCTTCTTGCAGGGCTCAAGACAAGTTGTGAGAGTCAAAGACAATCTCTGCTCTGTCTCCAAGTTCAGCTCAGGTATGAGCTAAGGAGTCTCACTTCCTGTCTCAAAAGACAGGCTTTTTTAAGCAATCTAATCAGGCAGGTGGTGTTTGTTAATTGACTACCAGCAGTTAACCACCACACTGCTGGATTAGAGGCACATTACTTGAACAGGCATAACTCCCCTGTTACAGGCCTGTATCTCGGGAAGCAGGGGGTCCTGGACCTGAAACCAATGCGGTTCAGCTCCGGAGACCCCATGCACATGTACACTAGGAGTCAAAGTTGTTTATAAATAATTTATATTTTGCCGATGTTTGCGCTGAGAGAGCGGCTGGTCTCTCTCTGCTGCAAACACATATTGGCAGAAACGGCTTATCGGCAGGTTATCGGGAGCCAGGCTGTTTCGGTAGAGGCTCATCGGCAGTTTTGCTTTCGCAGTGATTCGGCAGGGATCGGCATGGATTCGGCCCTTACTGAATACTGCGAGGGCAAATCGCCAAAATAAGGCCTATCGGCAACCCTTAGCGATTGCACTTTTTTGGCGCTTAATGCATAGAGCCCATAATTTTTTTTATTCTAGTGAGTGCAAATGCAGCTTTATCTTTTTTTTGTGACGATACATTGTGGGATAACAATGTAACACACATTATAGCCCATTTAAAAACTAACCCCAAGGACCAAAGTGAGCTAATTTCAGTGAAATGGTTAAGGAGCCTCATCTGGATCATTAATCCCTGTTATACTCAAATCTGACACCTATAAATATATATATATTTTTAAAAACATTTTTATTAGGAAATAGGCAAATTTACAGGCATATATCACATCGCAATATCCTAATACATATTGGTTTTCCATTTTACCGTGTTGAAGAGTGAGGGGAGGGGGGGGGTACCGCCAAGGGTGGCGCGACCTCTGGGTCACAGGGTGACCAAGGGAGCGAGAGGTCTGAAAAAGAGAGGGGGGTAGGGGGGTAAGAGAGGGGAGGTATAGAGGGGGGCCCTCCCCCACCCCGCTGACCACCCCGCTGACCCAACCTTCCTTCAGACTAAGGTCTGGTTAATCACGGTTTCTCAGTTCGGGTTCCTTTGGGTGTCAGTGAACCTCCCAGGGTTCCCATATTTTGTAGTGACTCACAGTCTTACGTTTGAGAAACGCTGTCAGTCGCTCCATAAGCATTACATCATCTATTCTTCTCTTAACCACCTGAATGGAGGGGGGAGAGATCTTTCTCCAGGAGAATGCCACAGCGCACCTAGCTGCAGTGAGGATGGAGGAGATTAATTTTCCTACCGGGCGGTCAATTTCCTCTATTGGCCTGCCCAGGAGGTAGGTCAGTGGATCTGGGGTTATTGTGAGGCTGGTTACCTCTTGGATTAAAGTTTGAATTGAAAGCCAGAAGTTTTGGATTTTTGGGCACGACCACCAAATGTGGGCCATGTCTCCTCTCTGTCCACAGCCTCTGCAACATAGATCTGAGGCCAGGAGGTAGATTTGCTTCAATCTAACTGGGGTAAGATACCAGTGGAACATGATTTTATAGATATTCTCTTTTGTTGTGGTACAAATGGCAGTTCCTGAAGCTGCGTCCCATATGTTCTCCCAGTCTTCTCTATCTATGTCTATACTTAGTTCCGCCGCCCACTTGGAAATATAGTCGTGAGTGGAGGGGCCTGCTGTTATCTCCATGCCAGCATATACGTTAGAGATCAAGGCTGTTTGATGCGTGCCAGTTTGGCATAGCCTCTCAAAGTTGGTGAGGGGAGGAAGCACAAATTTTGGGGACAGATTTTGGAGAAAATGTCTAATTTGGAGATACTTAAATGGGCTGAGTTCTGGGGCCTCATGTTTTGCTCGTAATTCTTGAAAGTTCAGCAGCCTTCCACCGCTCAGCAGATCGGCTATTACCCTGATCCCCTTCAGTCGGAAATAGTCGAATTGTTTGGGTTCACATCCTGGGGGGAAGTGGGGGTTGTTATGGATCGGAGTGAGCAGTGAGCCTGGTGTTGTTAGTTTAAACTTCGTTCTGCATTTCCGCCAAACTTCCCAGGTGTGTCTTACAGCGCCAAGGTCAAAACTGCGGGGTTGTCTATCCCCCTTGTCTATGCACCAAAGGTGGGCCTGCAGAGAAGGCGTTTTTACGTAGTGGGATTCAATGTCTAGCCTGCAATAGAGGCCGGGGTCTGCGTTCCACACTACGGCTTGCCTCAAATGGGCCGCTAAGTAATACTCTGTGATATCTGGGACCCCCAGGCCCCCTCTTCCTCTAGATGCCATGAGGACCGACCTGGCAACCCTGGGTCTTATGCCCTTCCAAATGAAATTAAACATTTTGTTTTGGATGTTTTTAAGTTCAGAGCCGGGGACATGGATCGGGAGTGTCTGGAAGAAGTATAGCAATCTGGGGAGTATATTCATTTTTACCGAGATCATCCTTCCGATCCATGAGATCTGGTAGTCTTCCCATTTATCCAGATCTTATTTGATTTTTCCGAACAAAGCCGGGTAGTTGTATTTGTATAATGATTGGTAGTTGCCCGATACATTCACTCCCAGGTATTTAATGTATGAGGAACTCCATCTATAATTAAAGTTTAGTTTCAGTAGGTTAACTTCCGGCTCTGGAACATTTAAGTATAGGGCCTCTGATTTGTCATTATTAATTTTGTAGTCCGAAATTTTGCCGAACTCTACCAATTCTTTATGTAGGTTGGGAAGAGATGTTTGGGGGTGGGTTAGAGACAATATTATGTTGTCGGCAAAAAGCGAGATTTTATCATTTGTGTCGCCAATTGGTACGCCCTGAATGTTTACGCTCTTGCGTATTTTGGCCGCCAGTGGCTCGATCGTCAGGGCAAAGAGGAGAGGGGACAAAGGACAACCCTGCCTTGTACCGTTCTTTATTGAGAATTTTTGCGATGTGCCTCCCGGGAGTTTAATTGCTGCTGATGGGTTTCGGTACAATGCTCGGACCCCCTCTAGGAATGAGTCCCTGAAGCCGAATTTTTGCATAGTTTTGTCTAGGAATAGCCAATTGATTCTGTCAAACGCCTTCTCCGCATCTAAGCTCAGGAGAACTGCCTTGGTATTTGTATGGTTAACGTGGTCCATTATATTTATGATTTTGCGGGTGTTGTCCGAAGCCTGTCGGCCCGAGACAAATCCCACTTGATCGTTATGGATAAGTCTTGGTAGGATGTGGTTTAATCTATTAGCCAGTATTTTGCTGTAAAGCTTAAGGTCGTTGTTCAACAGCGATATGGGGCGGTAGCTCCCACACTGCATTGGGTCTCTGCCCTCTGTGGATTATTGCCAGGTTGTCCAATGACATTGAAGCTGGTATGGGATCACCTTATATAAAGGAGTTGAACAAGTCTAGCAAGTGAGGTGAGAGGGACGGGAGGAATCTCTTGTAGTAGGCGTTTGTGAACCCATCAAGGCCAGGGGCTTTGGATAGTTTTAGTGCTTTTACCGCGTCTGCCAATTCCTCTTTTGTGATCTTCCCGTTAAGCGTCTCATTCTCCTTCTCTTTTAGGGATGGGAGATTACAATTGTCTAAATAATTCGAGACTGCTGTGAGCCTTGATGCTCTGTTATTATCCTCCTGAGTTCTGAGGTTATATAATTTGGTGTAGAATTTGGTGAATTCCTCCGCAATGTTTTTGTCATTATACAATATGTCACCTGACCTGTTCTTAATCGCAGTTATTTGGGACCTTTTTTGTACCCCTCTTAATTTGCTGGCCAAAAGTCTGTCAGCTTTGTTACCCTTGTCGTAATATCTCTGGTAAGTCCATCGGAGGGCTTTTTTATACATCCTCTAGTTGGATCTTTTTCAACTCGTTTCTAGCGGCAGTTAAGGCTTTGTATATTTTCCCTGACGGGTTGGATTTGTGTTGCTGTTCTAGTTTGATTATTTTCTCTGTCAAGTCTTTGAGTAATTTTGCCTTAACTTTTTTTCTATGGGATGCTATAGAGATAAGAGTACCTCTGATGGTTGCCTTATGGGCCTCCCATAGTACCGCTGAGGATGAGACTGAACCTGAGTTGGTCTTAAAGTACTCTGACAGGGCTGACTTGTTTTCTCTCTCTATTTCCGGGTGATTCAATAGTGAATCGTTTAGTTTCCAGGTAAATGTGCTCGACTTTATGAATGGAACAGAGAGAGTTAATGAAATAGGGGCGTGATCCGACCATGTGATTGGGCCTATATCAGTTTTTTGGGAGGCCTCCAATACATTCTTGGTTGTAAAAAGGTAATCAATGCGAGAATATGTCTGGTGGGGTGCGGAGTAGAAGGTATAGTCCCTTTGGCCCTGATGTTGGGATCTTCAAACGGCCACTAGGGAGAATTCTTTGATAATTGCTCTGAATGCTGTTCCCGTCTTTAGGGAGAGTACCGTGTGTGGGCGGTTTAAGGGGAGTGTCCTATCCTCCACTGGGTTTAAGGCCATGTTTAGGTCGCCCCCCACTATCAGTGATGATAGGTAAGTAGGGTCAATCGTACTTAGAACTTTTCTCAGGAACTCTGGTTGGTTCTCGTTTGGTGCATAGAGGTTAATCAGGGCGATCGCTGTGCCCGCCAGTGAGCCATATACCACAAGAAATCTACCCCCTGGGTCTGAAACTTTTTTGACAAAATTGAATGGAGTTCCCTGGCAGATTAAGATAGCGACCCCTCGTTTCTTGCTACTGAACGAGGAGTAATAGCCCATCGGGAATGTATTATTAAATATTTTAGGTGGCTCGTGGTCTGTGAAGTGCGTCTCCTGGAGAAAGATGATATCTCCTTGGGATCTTTTCATCTACTGGAGAGCTAGTTTTCTCTTTCTGTAGCTCTGCAGCCCTTTGACATTAAGGGAGATAAGTTTGATTGGGGCCTGACTAGCCATTTTTGTTATCTCTGAAGGGGGCTTTAAGGATCACCCCTTTCCCAACCGGGGGATCTTGGTTGACTACTTTGTCTGTGGGGTTGTAATTTTCGTCTCTGGCGGAAGAGGATGACCTATTATCTGGGTCCGGGTCAGCAGGTTGGGGGGGGGGGTGGAGGGGGACGGGACGGGTGGGAAGGGTAGAGGACTGCTGGGACAGCACCAGCAGGCAGAGAAAAAGAGGATGGGGGCCTGAGAGCGCCCCCGGAGGAGTGTAGCCGGGTTTGCGTACCGGCATTCGGACTTAGGGCCCTTGGGGGGTAAACACGGGAGTATGGACCGTTTCGTCCAGGAGGGTGTGGACCCCTAGGTGGTTTCTTTGGAATCATTTTCCCCATGTGTATAAAAGGGGGGGGAAGCAGCGGGGAAGGGGGGGAGAGGGGAAGAGGGGAGGGGAAGGGTTAAGGGGGGGGTGGAGGGGGGGGGCTGAGGGGGGGAATGGGAGGGGAAAAGGGGGTGGGGGGTGGAGGGGAAGGGGGGGAGGGGAAGGGAGGGGGGAAGGGGAGGGGAGGGGGGGGGAGGAAAGGTCTCTATGGTGGGGTAGTAGTGGCCTGCGATGATCAGGTGATACAGGTAAACTTTTGCGCAAACATACATTCGGGTAATCGTAAACAGTAATTTCCCAACATGGAGGGTCATCTTTATCGAAGAAGCCCTGTGAATAAACTTTTTTTCAGGCGCCGTACAAATAACATTGACGTCATATATAACTTTAACAAAAACAATTCTAGACAATAATATACACACATCTAGCTCATTCAGTGCCCTTGTTATGAGGCTGGTTATCTGATATAGGAGAGCCGTTGGTGGATCTCTTAGCCGACCTGATAGCAATAACTTCTGCATTTACAATTTCGCTTCTGGTAGTGCCCTTGTTGCGGGGTGGGGTGGCCTCTGTGTATGGGCTTATATTTGAGCCTAGCGGTGGAGGGACTGCGCTGATTTCGTGTACACTTGGAGTTGAGGGAGCTTGAGGAGCGGAGGGAGGCGTAATAGTAGCTTGACGGTGCTGATGCTGTGGTGTCTGTCTGGCTGCTGCTTTGTCACAATAGCTGTCAGTAAGGCGGGGGGAGGAGGGGGGGGGGACACTAGTATTTTTTATGGTAGTGGGGGTGGGGAGAGCCCAGGTGGGCACGGGATGTGTGTGGGGGTGTTGGGGGGTTGGAGGGGGGGGAGATGTGTGTGGGGGGAGTGTGAATGTAGTGGGGGGAGTGTGCGTGTGTGGGGGGGATGTGTGTGGGGGGGTGGGTGGCCATCAGACAAGCGGCAAGGGGGGTGGATCCAACTGACTCACATGGGTCTTTCAGAGGTATTTCTCCCTGAAGTGCACGCATAACATATAATAAAGCTAACATTTATGGAATCATTTGGAAAGTCATGCCTCATCTGCTAATAGTGGCACATATGTCCTCGTCAGCCCCATTTTTGTCCTTGTTGCCACTACCCGTTGCCACTACACATTGTTTATGTCCCGTCATACTCTATTGTTCGTACCTGGGGGGGTCGAGGGGGGGGGAGTGGGGGAAGGGCGGGGCGGATCGGAGTGGGTCCCTGGATCGCGGTCAGTGGCCTCGCGGAAGAGCGCCGCAGGAGATCTTTATTATTTTATTGCTGAGCAAAAATGTGATGGGCTCTGATACCTGACTCGTGCTTCAATGGGGAGGGGGGGGGGTCCCATGGCAGGGAGAGAGGGGGGGGGTCCGGGACAAGGGGGGAGGGGGGGGACAGGTGGTCGGAGGGGGGGGGGCCCAGGTACGATGAAGTGGGCGTAGGTGCCAAGAGTTGCTCTGTGCGGCCTGCGACACCAGGCCATGTCTAGTTCTCCCTCGTTATCCCCCCCACCTCCCCTTACAGACCGTCTTCAGGAGCGGGTACGACCTTCCACAGCTGACGCCATGTCCTCGTCTCGCTGGTTCTCCACCAGAGGGGAGGACCCTAGTTGGCCCCAAATCAGCTAGCCTCGTAGTTTCCTCAGCCCCCTCCCTCCCCCCACACAACGGCTTCAGCTGGCATCTCCTCCTTGGCTCTGCTCCTAAATCCCCGAGAGGGGTCTGCTGTCACTTCGCAGGCGGATCTCCGGTGAGGCCAGGATTCTGGACGCATCGTCTAGGTGCACTCAACGGAGTGATCAGCTGGTGGCAGGATCGATGAGGGCTTCTCCTCCAACAGCTCAGCAGGGGTGCGCTATCCTTCTTGCGCCCGAACAGGAATGCAGCAACGGCCAACTAGAAGTGAAAGGTCAATCTCAGTTTGGTTTTTGAGTAATTTATATTCCTCTTGTCTGTGACTGCGATTGGGCGGCGATTCTGCGGGAGGATCTAATGGTCCAGTATTCTTCTCTTGTTTCCCAGCTCGGGCGACCTCCTTCCTCCCAGGAGGGCGGGGAGTTGAGGCCCAGTGTCTTTGCGAACGCAGCCATGTCCTCTGGGCGTCTTATAGCGAGGAATTTCCCATTTCTGCAGAGAATAATGGCCCATCGGATTAACACAGTAGGGTTCCTGGCAGTCCCATTTAGTTTGAATGGGACTGCCAGGGACCCCCACTGTTAATCCGATGGGCCATTAGTCTGTCTGCAGAAATGTCACGGAAATGTTGCAGCATGTACCCAGCATGTACCTGGGTCTTGTTGGTGATAGCCCCAGATTTGTTTTAGAATACACGTCGGCACTATTGTAGGTCTCTTATGGCAGTAGACAGCTTAGTAAATAGGGGCCTATATCCTTTCCTAATACTGTTTATAGGCAGGTAGGACGTCAACACAGTGTAACAGGGGCTTGGTGAACACTAAGAAACAGTATTTATACACAATGACAGTATCTCACATACACATACAATTGGTACAGTGCTCCCAGCAATTGTTGGTAGGAGAGTTAATATTATATGCTATGAATTCAGAAGAGATCTGTTATTCACTGACACTGCATGTACAAAAAATGATTCATTGTGTGATTGTGTTATTGACAGCAACAGCAATCCAATGTTACTTGCTCATCAGAAACAAATATTACAGGTAATGTCAGATTAAAAAAAAAATATTCAGGTGATGATATTCCCCTCCCCCCCCCCTGTTTGTCAATGTGCCATAAGCACTTAATATAATTAAAATGCCATTCCAGTGACAAACTAAAGAAAAGTCTTTTTTTTTTTTAATGAAAAGCCATAAAGTTCAGCGCAGATTAAAAAGAATCTTCATCTTTTCAATAGCAGTTTAGAAACCCTGCAATACTTTTGTTAAATGTCACAGATGTCAAAATGGTAGCCAATTTCCAAACACGAGGATTCATGTATGCACCTTTTTCAGTGTCCCTGCTGTGCGGGCCGTGGTAGAAGCCTCACTCGGTCCGAGAGAAATTCCTGGATGCAATAACAATGTATCAATCTAGGGGTTGTTAGTGTCGGGTCCGAAAAGTCAGTCCATTCATCTTGTACACTATGCAGTGTTGGGTACCAAGATCTGCCCATGGGCCAGGACTCCTTCAGCATCGTGGGTTTAAGAATATCAGGAGCAGAGCTATAAGAAGCAAAGCAGCAGGAGAGCAGGAGGGCCTTATTCATTAAAGTGCGATAGCGTCGTTTCGGAGCTGCTGCACAGAAAGTCCTACTGACTTGAATGGGACTTGCCGTGCGGTAGCAGCAAATCGGCAATAGCACAATTTAGTGAATAAGCCCCCCACGTTCATGATGATAATGGCATGTATCATTTCCTACATCTCCTTGGCAACGTTTATATACATTGGCGGATTTTCCATTAGGCCCGGGGGGCAACATTTGGTGGCGACAAAAATGTCCGCCCCCATATACTTTTGCCACGCTCTCTGGCCTACAGGGCCTGATGGGAAGTCACGAAGCTGTTGCGGCCGTGTCCTTACCTGCCGCCCTGCTTCTCCTTCTAAACCACATCGTCAACGTGACGTCACAGTGTCTTTGCCATGGCAACGCGACGTCACAGCGTCAAGCGATATCATGACGTCGCGTTACCATGGCAACAGAACATCGTACGACGTCACGTTGGTTGACGTCCCCGGCGTCATTTGATGCAGCGGTTCAGAAGCAGGAGGGGGGGCGACAGGTAATGAGACGGCCGCAACAGCTGTTCCTAGGGGGAATATACAATGTATATATCCTATTGCATAAATGGGAATTCATACAACTCCCTTTTGAAGGTTTGTTTTTTTTTGCCATAAGCTTTTATTGGAATACTGAAAATTCTTCATATGCAATTTGTGGTTACAATAACTATATTCTTTAATGTTGAATGGGCCAGCAACGCACTGCGCGGATCCATTCTTTAGCTAAAGCTACAATGGAGCATTTACACACACTAGTCATGTCATTATTGCCTTCAGTGTATTGTGAAATAAGTGATATAAGGCGCAAACAACTATAAATAATAACAATTGTGAATAAATCTATGAAAAGTGATGTATGATGATTAAAGTCCAACCACCCAGCTCAAACCTCACTGGTGGGACCTGTTTCACGGGTTCCAAAGATTCAAGTATTTTTCTCAAACATCCAGGGGGAGCATAAGGGGAAAGAAATACAAATTTAAGTGCAGACGTTTCTATAAAGTGGAATGATAATGTCTTGGCTCGTATAAATGTATTACTCACAAGATGTATGAGTTAATCAGGCAATTGGCAAATTGGGTTGCCACCCATCTGTGATCTGGACCCCCCTTGTTAGAGATACCATCAGCAGGATGATGTATATATAATAGAGAGAGAACTACATAGTGCGATCAAAAAGGTACAACTTTATAATTTAAAAAAAAACGGGTCAATAAAATGCGCACTTACAATGTGCCAGTAAAAATCATGCATGTATCTCACAAATGGAGAAAATAGAAGCTCCCCGAACTGCTCACCGCCTCCCTCGGGTGTTTGGCTGGCTTTCTCTCACGGATCTGTATGCCGGTTCAGAGCCTCCCTCACGGCGCCCGTCCAGGAAGATGACGTCACGGCTGCAGAGTTGGTCAGCTACGGGTCGCGTTTGAGTCCAAAATTGGTACACTCTACGCGTTTCGCCCAGCTTGCTGTAGCTGTTGTCGGCTTCGTCAGGAGTGTGTAAAGGTTGGGTGCAGTTGATACTTATATACCCTATAGACAAGCTAATCTATTTAATTATACAATTAAACAATTGAACAACCTGATCTAAGACTGTTATTGTGGGATTGAAATTGGAACTTTCAAGTAATATAATCAATTGCTACGCATACGTTAATATGTAAGTACAGATGACAATGCATAAATGAAACAACCAGAGAACAGACATTATGACATTATGATATTTCAAGGTACATATATATATAAAATTACAATGATATCCCAACTTGGGCAATATGAAATGTCATTAGACAATTAATGTTTTAAATGGCATATGTGGATTTTTATCCTTTTCTATAATCCTCTAGGAGCAACACATATGAAAATAGATTGGGGAGATGGAGTTTGAGGGGTAAACTCTGTGCTCAGTATAAGACTGTTCACAACATTTTTTAATAGTTTTTTCTTACTTCTTCAATGGGTCTTTTACTCCCAAATATTCTAGCAATAATGCTCAGATTGCAAACAATGGGTCTATTAGAATAGTATTGTTAGGAGTTAGTATGTATGTGCAGTCTTTGGTAGGGTGCAATCTTCTGCACTAACACATATCTGGGAGCTAATTTGTCATGAAAATATGGCAGGGTATTGATTCCTGATGGCAGTTTAATGGCATCTTACTTTAGGTGTATCTTGGTGGTCCAAATTTTATGTTTTATGTATATACATTAATAGATAAATATAATGAGCTGTAAAGATAGTATACAGATTCAATTTATCATAATTGAGATGTGAAACGAAATTCTAAAGGCTTTCACTAGGGTTGCGTTGACAGGGGGGCTAATTACATTTGGATAAAGACGAAGTGAAGAAGAATATTGAATTAAAAAAAATAAAAATAAAAATACAGTACTTAGGTGCTGATAAAATTGCCTTCAGGACAGGATGTAGGATCTGGTGAGGACAATTGTGTGCAGAACAAAGGCACGCAACAGTAAAGAACAACTCCGTATTATTAGTAAATAGTTATTCACCAAACAGGTCGGACTAAGATCAACTAGAGCAGGGGTGGCCAACTCCAGTTCTCAAGGGCCACCAACAGGTCAGGTTTTCAGAATATCCCTGCTTCAGCGCAGGGGGCACAATCTGTGGCTTAGTCGTTATGACTGAGCCACCTGTGCTGAAGCAAGGATATCCTGAAAACCTGACCTCTTGGTGGCCCTTGAGGACAGGAGTTGGCCACCCCAGAACTATGAGATAGGCTACAGGAGCGGTGCGCAAAGTGGGGGGGCCGACCCGCAAGGGGGGTGCGAGATTACCGGCGGGGGGCCCGGGGGTTTACATAGGCCCCGCGTGCTTCCCGAAAGCACTTAAATTAAGTGCCGGGAAGCTGCAAGGCCTCTGTAAACCTACTTACCTTGATTCAGCCGGCATCTGGAGACAGGTCGCCATGGCAATGTGCCGTCAAATGACGCAACATGACGTCCAGGCGCCGGGAATCAAGGTAAGGAGGAGGAAAGAAGGGGGGCGCGCGGAGAGGAGGACATCCGGCAGAGGGGCGCAGGGGAAAAAAGTTTGCGCCCCCTGCGCTACAGGGTGCGTTTCAGGTTTATTTATTTTTATCTTGTACTATGTCTGCATCAAAAGAGTCAACGCAATAACTGGCCTAATAATTTATTCCAGCCTATTTACATACACTAATTATATTGCTTCTAATATTGCTTCCCAAAATATTTCCTGACTTACGAAATATTCCTATGTTAATTGTATTACAATGAGTTGATCAAGCGAGCAGCTTTTAAATGCGCTTGGTTCAACGTCTAGTTTTCAATGTTTCCAGCATCCTAACTGAATGTGTCAGTACTGTATCTCCTTAGTGCAGAAAATTACACTTTCACAGTAAGTTAGGTTTTTTTAATAATATTTTCTGATCCATGTTAAACTATCAAGCAGTGAATCTCAAATTGCTTATCAGAAACACCTTTGCATTCATGTGCTGAAAGTTTTAGTTTTAAGAGTAATTAAAGAATATGCAAATGGCACATAAAGAACTTGACAAATAATAAACTCTGGAAGCACACACATTTGCAAAGTAATCACACACAAATAAATATCCATTTTGCATATATTAATCCAGCCAACAACTCCACACTGAAATTACGGTAACAGTGTATTTTTGTTGACGAGATTGAAACGTTTAATTTAGTTCATCAGTACCTTAAACCCCTGTGTATGGTCCCATGGAAATGCTACAATACATGCCGAGGGGTAGACACTGGGAATCGAAAGAGCAAAACCCTCCTTATAATCCTCATTAAAGAGTCTTTGAAGTTCTTCGTGGCAGCTTAGTGATTCCATATTGATCAAGGGATCTGGGGAGGCTCCCACATTGGAAAAGAATCCCTTTGTAATGTTCCCACCTGACGGAGAAGCTACAATATTCCTTAAATACCCCGATCATAATTAAAAAGTAAATAAAAATGCACCTTCGCATGTCTCAGACAGGACGGGAACCCTCGCTTTGCCCATTATCGCTTAACAAACAGTGCTTCCAGTGCAGCCGGGGATTCTGGGTAATGACGTGCAAATGAGCATAGTGTGTCACTCATCCATTTTAACATAATTAAAAAGAGAAGTCCCGCTTTTGATCCTAGGACACTAAACCAAACACCCTCAGCTGTATTAGTACTGTATATGGAAGGTCAGCTGTTTGGGATACTTTACTGGAGACCATTTGACTTCGTGGAGCGAGATTGTGTGCTTTGTATTAGCTGTGGTCCTAGCACAGCCTCACTGCTATCAAATGGCCTTTTCCCGATGCCTGCGCTTGATCACGTTTTATACCACAATACAAGGAGCTTTGAGATTCTCGTGTCTGTTTAAGGCTTTATTCTATATCCTCCCCAATGGCCGAAAATTCCCTACTGATATCTATGTGGATTGTCGCACGAAAACAACCCGGACACGCTTTAGTGGATATAGAATAAGCCCCTTCATTTAATAAGTACAGCTCAACCCCCTTATGACGCTGTGCTTGGGGTCCAAAGAATCACATCGCGTTATGAGCGGATCGCGTTAGAAATAATGTACAATGGTATGCATTGTACAATAAAGTATTTACGATACCAATAATAGTACAAACACAAAATAAGTGTCCCCGGCGCTAGTGCTACAGTCCAAGATACCGTGATCCAATAAAGACAGACTGGGATACAGGACTTCTCCGGACAGGTGGATGAACTGATGAAAAAGTTCCAGATAGGTAGGGGTGTCCTTAGGGAAAATTCTCACTGATTCTGAAATAACAGAAACAAAGGGCACACCAATTGCGCAGTATGTAAAACCAAAAGTACCTATCTAAAACTACAAAAACCCTACTTACAAGATAATATCTTGTTGGTACAGAGGAGAGAATCTGTACTTGCGTCCCGTCTGCACACGATAATCCACGGACCCCACGTGGTCTAGCGTGTTGCTCCTTCCCTCAGTATGGCGATGGTACTCACAGATGTATCAGGTACAGCAACCCCATGGATAAGGGAATAGGACACAATAGTGTAGTACGTAATACACTTTAATACAAACAATTAAAAACACACAAAACCCCCACACTTACAATGTATGGGGGTAGGTAACACGACTCACGGATGCCGTCCGCAACTTGAAAGCAACCCGATTAGCATAAGGAGAGACTCACTAGATGCAACACCCGCTGCCAGCGATTCGAGTGACGTCAGCGCTACAGAAAGCTCTCCTAGCGTCAGGATACTAAGGAAGCTGAACCGGCTCAAAACACTAAGCTCCTCCTCCCTATGCGTTTCATGACTCTGCGTCACTTCCTCAGGCGCTGACGTCACTCGAATCGCTGGCAGCGGGTGTTGCGTCTAGTGAGTCTCTCCTTATGCTGATCGGGTTGCTTTCAAGTTGCGGACGGCATCCGTGAGTCGTGTTACCTACCCCCATACATTGTAAGTGTGGGGGTTTTGTGTGTTTTTAATTGTTTGTATTAAAGTGTATTACGTACTACACTATTGTGTCCTATTCCCTTATCCATGGGGTTGCTGTACCTGATACATCTGTGAGTACCATCGCCATACTGAGGGAAGGAGCAACACGCTAGACCACGTGGGGACGTGGATTATCGTGTGCAGACGGGACGCAAGTACAGATTCTCTCCTCTGTACCAACAAGATATTATCTTGTAAGTAGGGTTTTTGTAGTTTTAGATAGGTACTTGTGGTTTTACATACTGCGCAATTGGTGTGCCCTTTGTTTCTGTTATTTCAGAATCAGTGAGAATTTTCTCTAAGGACACCCCTACCTATCTGGAACTTTTTCATCAGTTCATCCACCTGTCCGGAGAAGTCCTGTATCCCAGACTGTCTTTATTGGATCACGGTATCTTGGACTGTAGCACTAGCGCCGGGGACACTTATTTTGTGTTTGTATAATTGTTTAGCAGGTTTGGAATGATCTGTCATTTGTAGTTCCCCTTGGCTGCTTTTATTTTCACATTTCACTCTATGGTTGATAATCACGTTTATTCACATGTTTATTTCCCAATTGGTAATAGTGTAGGTTAGCGCTTGTAGTGGGTTATCACCTTGTTTGTTTGATACCAATAATAGTGTTGTAAAGTATTCATAAATACGAAAATTGGGAGCCACACTTGCATCGCGTTATAAGCAGATCCGCGTTGTAACGGATCGCATTATAGCGGGGTTGAGCTGTAGTATGGGTTACTACTGCATTGTGAACTTTCTGGGACCCCTGCCAGATTAAAATAGGCTGTTTGGGGAACCTTTGTGTATTTGTGGCATTCTGAATATTGTTTGATTTAATTTCTGACCATTACAAGTTGATACAGTGACCAGTTTCAGATGAGGTTTTTATTTAACCATCGCAGGGAAGCATTGATCGTCTACTAAATGTCACCGGTATGTCTTACACTTCCCGTATCCAAGTTTGATTAACTTTCTGTGATACTAATTAGTAGGTGTTAGCTAAGTCATTAGTGTTATTGACTATTTCACTTGCAGTAGTTATAAATATGCCTCTCTAGCTATAGCTATTCAGAAACGAGTGCAATATGTTCTATTCAAAACCGAACATACACATTACTTTTTACTATAAGAGCAACAAATGATTTTAAAAAAGTGAAATAATTTAGTGTTAATGAAGGAGAATAGAAAGAAGACCCGGGTACACTAAGGGTTAAGGTAGAGTACAGAGCACTAACACGACGACATTATTAACATGATGTTAAATTAAAAGGAATATCATGTTAATAGTAACGCATATCTACAGAGAATAACATACTGTTAACACAGTTTTACTAATTGAAATAATGCAGTGGGATTTTTTATTTACAGCAGTTCCTGATGAGATTCAAAAGAGGCAATTACCCTAACATGGCACATTCACGAAGGTCCGCCATGGCTACTGCAGGGACTTAATGTTACAGTAGCGAAGTCATACTGTATCTAAACTTGGCTTTACTCCCATCCAGACCCTGAAAATGGGCTTTTGTGGTGATTGCGAGGAGGAAGAGAAGTCCCATTTCAGTATCTGAATGGCAGTAACACATACTTAACGTCGTGTTATTGGAAGCTGACGCAACTTTGCGTTACAATAACATAACGCTAAGCCTATGCCAATGAGATATGCAATTGACCCTGGTTTTGCACATAATTAGGTTTGCGGATATGCGTTAACCTCAGGGAACATAATGTTAGGTACTGTTGTAGGTAACGTCACATTATGTTCCCTGATTTAAAGGCCCTAAGGACTCTCCCATTATAGTGAATAAAACCAGGACATAATAGGATATCACTTGTAAAACAGCAGAGCCAAAAAATGTTTAAGTGACTGTCTGGGTAACACCACAGAAGCCATCAAATTTTTACCAATGGTCAGAGATACAGAAGTGGAAAATAATAAACCGGTTGGGTTGAAGACATCTGATTTCCTGTTGCCTGATGACAACAATAAGGCTCTTTGACCTGCCTTATTTGTAGTTAGTCCAACCGTTTATAAAGGACACTTCTCTGTCTTTGTCGCCCTACTCAGACCACCCTCTGCTGCCTGTTCTTCTTCCTTCATCTCACCTCAGGACTTTGCCAACTATTTCAAGGAAATAGTGGAATCCATACGTCAGGCCATCCCCTCTGTATCCTCCTCCCACCCTACACCTCTTCCTAACTCTCCTATGCCTTCCTTGACTCTTTATCCACTGTCACAGAGGAGGATGTGTCATTGCTGATCTCCTCTTCTCCCTCTACCCCCTGCCCTCTTGACTTCATTCCCTCCCATCTCCTAAAACATCTTGTTCCTACTATAATCCCTACGCTCACACACATTTCTAACTCCCTCTACTCTGGTACTTTTCCCTCTTCCTTCAAACATGCAACAGTTATACCATTACTCAAAAACAGCAAGCTTGACCCTACATGTCTTTTTAACTATCGACCTGTCTCCCTCCTGCCTTTTGCCTCTAAACTCCTTAACGTCTTGTATTCTCTCGCTTGCTCCATTTTCTCAACACCAATTCTCTCCTAGACCCTCTACAATCTGGCTTCCGCACTGCTCACTCCACTGCCGTCACTAAAATAACTAATGACCTACATGCTGCCAAAGACAGAGGTCATTACACTCTGCTCATATTACTCGACGTCTCTGCAGCATTTGACACCGTGGACCACCCTCTTCTCCTTCACATTCTCCATACTCTTGGCATTCGCAACAAAGCCCTATCCAGGATCTCCTCTTACCTCTCCAATCGTACTTTCAGTGTCTCGTTTGCTAACACCTCCTCCTCCTCTATCGATCTCTCTGTGGGGGTACCCAGGGCTCTGCCCTGGGACATCTTCTCTTTTCTCTTTACACACTCTCTCTAGGTGACCTAATCACATCTCTTGGGTTCATATATCACCTCTATGCTGATGACACACAAATTTACTTTTCTACCCCTGATCTTACACCTGCTGTACAAACCCCAAAGTTTCTGAATGTCTCTCTGCGATATCATCCTGGATGGCCCGCGTCGATTTAAACTTAACATGGCAAAAACAGAGCTCCTCATACTTCCTCCCAAACCTGGCCCTACTACCTCCTTCCACATTACTGTTGGAAGTACTATCATTCATCCAGTAGCCCAAGCACGCTGCCTTGGGGTCACACTCGACTCCTCTCTCACATTCTCTTAAGGGTGAGCAGTTTTCATTGGTGTTTTTTTTAAATTGTGCTTTAGTTTTGCCAGAACTCTATAGGTTTAGAATTTGTAAAGATGGGGAGGGGAACGCAAAAAAGGAAAACATCAAGGGCTGAAGGAGTGTCTCGGTGAGTAAAGACACTGACATTGATAACATTGACACTGAGTTTGAAGCAGGGGAACCTGGTTCAATTCCCAGTGTCAGCTCCCTGTTACCTTGGGCAAGTCCCTTTATCTCCCTGGCCCTTAGGCACCCAAATATATATATATTTTAGGATTTACGGGCCAGGGACTCGTGCCTTCAAAAATTATATGTTCAGTGCCGCATACAATGTCAGCTCTATATAAGAAGAAACAATTATTTAATATTATTTTGCACGATTTTAGAAATCCAAACTTCACATTTTTTTGTGCGCGAAGTACAACCAGTTTTTAAAAAAAAAGGAGAACGAGAGAGAACGAGAGAGAGAACGAGAGAGAGAACGAGAGAGAGAACGAGAGAGAGAACGAGAGAGAGAGAGAATGAGTAAAAGAGAACGGGAGAGAGAGAATGAGAGAGAGAGAGAGAAAGAAAGAGAGAATGAGAGAAAGAGAAAGAGAGAACGAGAGAGAGAGCGAGAGAGAGAACGAGAGCGAGAGACCGAGAGAGAGAGAACGAGAGAACGAAAGGGAGCGAACATGAACGGATTTGAAAATTAATTCCCAAATTCACCACGGACATCCAACAGAATTTCGCAAAGTTCAGGATCCGAACCTGCCAACCTGCTGCCCGTCTTTAATCGGTACCTGGGCTTCCAGATTACAAGTACTCAATGAGGAAAGTGCGAGATGTAGGCAACAAATAACCTTGCGAGTAATATTACCCACACATTACGCACTGTAGGTAACATGCTGAAACAGTCCTACCTGCTCTCTGAAATAAAGGATTTCCTTTGACAAACAATAAGAACAGGTGATAATTTGCCGGCAGGATCCGTGTTCTCTTGAACATCCCATAAATGGGAACTGGCTCTCACACCAGATACATTCACACCCTCCGTCACTTTAGCCCTGCAGAAAGAAACACATTCAGTTTTCAATTAACAAGTCATATATTTGTGAAATCTTGCTTTTTTTTTATCCAGATATCTGCAATGTTTAAGATAATAAACGCACTTTTTTTTTCATTATATTTTTTATAATTACCAGTATGTGATTTTTTTTTTTTTTTTTTTTTTTTTTTTTACAAACTGTGTGCTCATTTGCATGTTATTTCCCAGAATCCCTGGCTGCAGTGGAAGCACTGTATGCTAAGAGATAATGGGGAAAGGCAGGATCGCAGACCTCTCTGAGACATGAATGTGCTCACACGTGGCATTTTTACTTGCTATTTTCTTACAAACAAATGTTTTAGCAATAAAGTAAGGTTGCATGTGTATTGACATCTGATTTAAAACAATTAAAGTTTATGAGCCAGACTAAAGATGTTTCCCATACTCAGATTTAATAAAGAAGATGTTGGTTATTTATTATTTACACATTGTCATCTATACCCACGATACTTTCACTGATTCCAGCTCCCAGCACACTCACAAGATTTAAGACCCTCTTACTGTCTCACTATACATATACCTGGATTCCCTGTACTTACTACATATCTCTAGTGATCCGGTGATCAGTAACATTAGGAGTAGGAGGGCCATAAATTAAATTAAATATATTTGAATAAGAATTACCTTCTGTACACATGAGAATGTGGAGAGACTCGTACAAAATGCAGCAATATTACCGATTCATTCATCAGACTATAACTCCATTTTTATATTCAATAATTTGTATTAATGTAGCCCCTCTCTTGGGACTACTAATGTAGGGTGACTGGACAGTATGGGATTGCCACTCCCTTACAGGTCTTGTGATGAGTGATGTCACCATAGGGAGATAGAAGGGTATATATAGCTCCCCCCCAATGTTCTAGAAGTAGGTTTCTTGGAGTTCTGGCACAGGGAGTTCTGGCACTATTGTCTAAGTACTCAACTACAATAGTATTGACAATAGTATTGAGATATACAGTATCACTACTTTTTCCAATGGGAACGTATTTATGGACCATTTAGCCATCTACTGGCATTCACAGGACTAGAGTTGTCTCATGTACTATTTTACATGATATAAGTGTTTGTAGTGTCAAATGGTATGTCCTCAGGGAGTGGTCTTGGACCTTGCTACCACATCCCTCTTTACAATCATTTTTATTATTATGTATATTAAATATTCACATTTTACATGTTCCTACCATATCTACTTATCATTTTGAGTGCATTCATTGGGGTATCTTTCTGTTCAGTTTATCCAGTCCTCTGATCCCTATTTGCACCTTATGATTTCATATTTTCCTTACTCATTTATCTGTTATTTGCCAGCTGATGCGGGGGCTCCCTTCCTCTCTCTCCCCCCCTTCCCACGATATACTCACATAATCGTATCGGATCGGCCCACCTGCAGGTCTTTAGTAAACTCCCGATCCAATATACGTGAACGAAAAAGGCAGTACACAATATTGGGTGACAAAGTGAGAATATGATGTAAGGAGGGGGGAGGTCGGACATAACAGCACTGGGATCTAAGCAGCCATTTTGAGTCAGCATCCATCTTAGGTGCTTGATATTGTCTATTGTCTGTATGAAAGTTGGTATGGAAGTTAGTTTAAAGACATTTTTATTCTTTCTGCTCCTGAAGTTTCAATTGATAATTAAGCTGTTCAGCTAAGCCACAAGACCTTGAAGAGGGGAGAAAAGCGCGAATGTTATGAAAATAAAATATAGATAACCAGAAAGTCTCGCATTCCGAGGGAGGTGCCCATGAAGTCCAGTATGTAGACAAAAGGTCAACTGCTTGTATGGGGTGTTATTGCTGAGTCATTTCATTTCTAATATGAATCCCATAATAAGGCAATTAACTCAATGTGTTCATGTTCATATTTTGTTTATCTTATATGCTTACGTAGTGACGCACAAGCAACCTCATTTAGGGGGCGTGGGCTTAGTATTTTGGGTATAAATAAGGCCTGTATGCCATCATGTCGTTGGGAGAGTTTTATTTTGAAACTCTCCTCTGCGTGTGCACCGTACACTCCAATAAACTTATTTGTCATTCTGCAATATATCCTCAGATTGATGACTCTTATTTATTCACGCTTTTCACATGGGATACTGATCCCAGAAGCGGAGTGTATTCCCAACAGGGGCCGACTTGAGATGGGGCACTATTGATGCTATGCAGGAGATTGGATAAAGGATCCCAGCGGTCACTGCTAGCCTCCGTGAACTCAACCAAGCATGATTAAATAAAAAAAAACTTTATTGAAACAAAAACATGAACATGAAAAAACGCGTTTCATCCCGTGAAGGGACTTTATCAAGGAGATTGCCAAACTAACCAATACTAAGGGAGATAAGCATGAGTACCTCCCCGTAGAAGTGAGAGTTACTAGGGGAAGCACAGAGTACCTTTATGATTTGCCACCAGTTAATACCCCCCCTCCCGGCACCCTGAACAGGTATGAGAGAGGAAGCATTAACTCCTTAAGAGCCAGGCAAGGAGTGCCGAGCAAGGAGTGCCGAGCAAGGAGTGCCGAGCAAGGAGTGCCGGCCTTAGGGCAAGTCGAGAAAGGTAGTTGCCTTGAACCCCGTGCCTTCGGGGGGCCCTGATCTCCCTCCTCCTGTCTGCGCTGGGATCCAAATTCTATATATATATATATAAATAGACTATAGTATTGACACCAAACTAACATATAGGGAATTTTAAACGTTATAGTTAATACAATTCAGAACTAATGCTGTGTGTGGCTCATTCTTGTTAATGTAACCCACCTATATATATATATATATATATATATATAGGGCGAGGTGGGTTACATTAACAAGAATGAGCCACACACAGCATTAGTTCTGAATTGTATTAACTATAACATTTAAAATTCCCTATATGTTAGTTTGGTGTCAATATGCAGTACAGTATTTATGATTATATTTTGTGCACTTCCTGTGTAGAATAACAGATGTTTAGGTATTGCACTCATTTTGTATCGTTGGTACTAATATTGCTGGCAATGTTTATTTTTTTAAACCAATTTGTAATTTAGCACTGTTGTTATGTTTCACGCATTATGAATGATATATTTGTCGCAACTTTATGTTAATTTTGAAAGCAATGCGTGATAACGGTGTACCTCTGAATATATACATGTTTAAAATAAAAATCACAAAAAAGGTTGAGAACCCCTGGGCTCGAACAAGAACAGTGAGATGAGTAGGGAAAGACAGGACTTGGAGGCCGCTTATGTGCTGCAGAATGACGAGCAACTACACTACCGACACACTTTATTGAAGTGTGGTCGGTACCGCAAGCCGGGAAATCTCCCGGCTTGCTAGTGGCCGCCCCTCGGCGTGCCGCGCGTCATAGACGCGCGGTCACGCGTCATCGGGAGCGTGCGCCCCCTGCACGCGTGTCCAGGGGCTCCCCGAGGGAGCCCTGGTGTCCCGCGATCGCGGGACAGCGGCAGGGGGTTCCGGGGGACCCGGCGGACCCGGCAGCGGTAGGGAGAGCGCCCCGATCGGAGGGCGCTCTTCCGCTGCTTCGGCGCGCGCCCGTCACACTCGGGCGCGCGCCAGGCTACTGCTGCGGCACAGAACGGGCAAATGCTCGAATAAACTGTGCCGCAGCAGTATATTGTATTAAATAATCCTTGTAAAGGGTCTTTCATTGACCCATTCCTATCACAGTGAAGAAGTATTTGCTCATGTTTCCGAACTATCATTCTCAAACTTCTGCGCATGCAAAGCTCAATATTTTGAATCAATGTAAAGACTTTTGCTGGATGGGCAACACCACTGAAATACTATAGAATTATATATATATGGCTGTCTGTACGAGTCAGAAATGATATTACAGCACTGTGTGCATTGACAAAGTAATAACGCTTGGGCTGAACAAATACAGCTTTTATGTTATCTCGTACAAATGCAACGCACAAGCAAGTGTCATGAGTCAGCACTAATGGGAATCTTAATTACCCAACATTTGCTTTAACCCAAACTGGCTTCTATACCAGATCACTAAAATGTTATGGCTTTGACATTGAAGAGCTAAATAACCGGTTGGGTCCCATATTTTTATATACCTACAGTACACGGAGGCGTAAGTGCCGCAGTTTAATGCAAAGTGATCACTTAGTGATGTGGGGCTCGGGCACCTGTTGTGCATCTTGGAAGCTGTTACAATGTAATATTACTGCTTCTGTGGCATCGAAGTCTGCATGTAGAAAGAGAGAAGAAGAGGCCTGATGTGGTCCAAGACACAGAAGAGTGCCCCGTCTGACCCGTCACATAAGTCGCTTCAGTGTAACATTTTACTTTGTGTATTAATCAACCACGAGATACAAAGTATCACAATATTTTGGGGGTTATCCCCTTCGTCGGGTGAAAGTCCAAACCAAACAATTACTTACTGTAGTGCCGACGAGTATTCTAAAACAAATCTGGGGCAATCACCAACAAGACTCAGGTAAATCCTGGGTACATGCTGGGTACATGCTGCAACATTTCAGTGACATTTCTGCGGACAGACTAATAGCCCATCGGATTAAAAGTGGGGGTCCCTGGCAGTCCCATTCAAACAGACCCCTGCGGTGTTAATCCGATGGGCCATTAGTCTCTGCAGAAATGTCACTGAAATGTTTGCAGCATGTACCCAGCATGTACCCAGCATGTACCCAGCATGTACCTGGGTCTTGTTGGTGATTGCCCAAGATTTTCCAAGGCAAGTTTAAGGCAAGTTTTAGAATTCTCGTCGGCGCGCCTGTAAGGCTAAAATATTCCAATGAGCACCCAGCACACGGGATTCTTTTTAATTACTGCTTTGTTTGTTTAATTCTTTTTATTTATTTATTTATTTTAATTAGCCTCTGTGATGAAAATATCCCAGGAAGTATCATTTAAATGTAATGTAACAAAATAACCCAGTTACTATTTAGCCTTCTTGTACTGAAGGGGCGTGGGATGAATACTAATGGCAAGCAGATCCACAATTAATCATCAATATTCAAACCTTTAAGGATTGCATCACATGTAAGATACATTGCTGCAAAGTTCATTTTTGGCTGAAGTAAATTAGACTGGACTACTAAAATATATGGAAATGGCAACAGTACAATTTAGAGGCAATCCAAGCAGCTTAACATTTTAAAAAATGAATCTTGTTTTTTGTTTTAATATATGCCGCCTTTGATTACCTTTATTAAAAACCAATTACCTAAGCTGCCGATCGATTGGTTCTCCCGTGATCAATCAGCAAAATCCTGTTTTCCAGGGTTCACTAAATGGCTGCCTTTCAGTTTCAATCAATCCTTCAGTCAGTGTAACTCAGCAGCTACAATGTATTCTTAGATTACTAAGGCAACATTATGTATTGTTACAGTTCGCAGCTCAAACTGCTGGGAATATTGGCAACAAATTATCACAAACAGGAAAGTCTTACAAAGATCTTGCACTGCTGGGGAGGTGGGCTAAAACCTGCTATAGAAATCAAAAGATGCTCAGTGTATGAAAACTCATTAAACATGGCATTGAGTTGAATTTTAAAATAACAAAAGGTAGTAAGTATTATCTAAAACTACAGAACTGATTTATTTATCTATATCTATATTTTTGAAACCATTGTATGTCCGTGTCTAGGGGGAATCTGATTGGTCCGTCGGCCGCCACCCTCCAACGGCTCTCATTGGCTCCCCCCCCGTGTCTCACCCCCCACGGCTCTCATTGGCCGGTGTACCTCACCCCCCCACCCCCTCGTGTGTCCCGCCCTCCACGCCTACACAGCGTGCCCCTCTGAGCGCAGTGCAGACGCATATTCTCCTCACCGAGCGCCCCTGCAACCCCCCCAGCCGCACCTCACACCCGGCCCGCCATCTGCCGCGAAACCCACCGAAGCGCACCATCAGCCCCTCTCACCGTTGCCTCTCTCCCTGCCGCTCACCTCTCACGGCCGCACGCCACATACTCCAGGCCGTTGCCTCTCTCCTGCACGCCGCACACTTCCGGCCCTCGCCTCTCTCCCGCACACCGCATACTTCCGGCCCTCGCCTCTCTCCCTGCCGCTCACCTCTCCCGCACGCCGCATACTCTGCACAGGCCTGCACAACACGCGGCCCCACTGTGCGGACCGCGGCGGCGGCTGCTTTTCTCCTCCCGAGCCCGCTCTCCCTCCCCCTGCGAGCCGAGCCCGCTCTCCCCTTCCTCCACGGGGGAGCCGAGCCCGCTCTCAAGTGCGGCGGAAGTGCCGAGCGAGTGCGCGCAGTCCCGCCGTGATCGGAGGTGATGTGAGGTGCAGGGGGATATGTGCAAGGGGGGGGGGATGATGATGATATGCAAGGGGGGGATGATGATGATGATGTACAAGGGGGGGCGGTGATGATGTGCAAGGGGGGGGATGATGATGTGCAAGGGGGGGATGATGATGTGCAAGGGAGGGATGATGATGTGCAAGGGGGGATGATGATGTGCAAGGGGGGGGATATGATGATGTGCAAGGGGGGGATATGATGATGTGCAAGGGGGGGATGATGATGTGCAAGGGGGGGATGATGATGTGCAAGGGGAGGGGGGGATGATGATGTGCAAGGGGAGGGGGGAGATGATGATGTGCAAGGGGAGGGGGGATGATGATGTGCAAGGGGAGGGGGGATGGTGATGTGCAAGGGGAGGGGGGGATGATGATGTGCAAGGGGAGGGGGGATGATGATGTGCAAGGGGAAGGGGGGGTGATGATGTGCAAGGGGAGGGGGGGTGATGATGTGCAAGGGGAGGGGGGGTGATGATGTGCAAGGGGAGGGGGGGATGATGATGTGCAAGGGGAGGGGGGGATGATGATGTGCAAGGGGAGGGGGGGGATGATGATGTGCAAGGGAAGGGGGGTGATGATGTGCAAGGGGAGGGGGGGTGATGATGTGCAAGGGGGGGGTGATGTGCAAGGGGAGGGATGGGGGTGACTGTGCAAGGGGAGGGGGGGGTGATGTGTTAGGGGAGGGGGGGTGATGATGTGCACAGGGGAGGGGGGGTGATGATGTGCAAGGGGAGGGGGGGGATGATGATGAAGGGGAGGGGGGTGATGATGAGCAAGGGGAGGGGGGGATGATGTGCAAGGGGAGGCGCTCACCCGCTCACCCACCCGCTCACCCACCCGCTTACCCACCCTCTCACCCACCCGCTTACCCACCCGCGCACCCCACGCAAACACACACCCGCGCACCCACCCGTGCACCCACTCACCCACTCACCCGCGCACCCACTCACCCGTGCACCCACTCACCAGCACACCCACTCAGTCACCCACCCGCGCACCCACTCACCCACTCAGTCACCCACCCGCGCACCCACTCAGTCACCCACCCGCGCACCCACTCAGCCACCCACCCGCGCACCCACTCAGTCACCCACCCGCGCACCCACTCAGTCACCCATCCGCGCACCCACTCAGTCACCCACCGTGCACCCACTCAGTCACCCACCCGTGCACCCACTCAGTCACCCACCCGTGCACCCACTCAGTCACCACCCGTGCACCCACTCAGTCACCCACCAATGCACCCACTCAGTCACCCACCCGCGCACCCACTCAGTCACCCACCCACGCACCCACTCAGTCACTCACCCGCACACCCACTCACCCGCGCACCCACTCACCCGTGCACCCACCAGTTATGCACCCGCTCATCCGCCCACCCGCTCACCCACTCACCCGCTCACCCACTCACCCGCGCACCCACTCAGTCACCCACCCGCGCACCCACTCAGTCACCCACCCGCGCACCCACTCAGTCACCCACCCGCGCACCCACTCAGTCACGCACCCACTCACTCACCTGTCTTTTGTGGAAAATATAAAAAGAAACTAATTGCATTGTAATCTTTTTTTCAGTGTGACAATACAAAACAGTTACGTTCAAGCTGTGCGCTAAAAAATATTTTTCCCTGGTAGGTGCGCTATGGGTTGGGAGGGGGGGGGAAGGGGGGT